>NC_089772.1:14141624-14299124 GCF_040412425.1 Macrobrachium rosenbergii
CGGACATTCAGGAAAAAGTCGTAACTTTTGGGGTTTGATCTGGGTGAAATGACTGTGGATGCTTGAAATATCTTTGACAATGAGTTAGTGAAAATTAGCTTAGCCTCCATATGATTATATTTACTCATTCATAACACACATTTCATGAAGGCAAAATAAGTTAAGGGAGGATTGCATGGCATAACACAACGGTAATAACAGATAATTACTACAGAACCTACAGTTCTTTCTTTCTTGTTTTTTAGTTTTCCTAAAAGAAAACTATTGTGCCGGCTTTGTCTGTCCGTCCGCACTTTTTCTGTCCGCCCTCAGATCTTAAAAACTACTGAGGCTAGAGGGCTGCAAATTGGTATGTTGATCATCCACCCTCCAGTCATCAAACATACCAGATTGCAGCTCTCTAGCCTCAGTAGTTTTATTTTATTTAAGGTTAAAATAAGCCATAATCGTGCTTCTGGCAACAATATAAGATAGGCCATCACCGGGCCGTGGTTAAAGTTTTAATGGGCCGCGGCTCATACAGCATTATACCGAGACCACCGAAAGAAATTTCTATTTTCGGTGGCCTTGATTATACGATGTACAGAAAACTCGACTGTACCGCATTTTTTATTTTTTATTTTTTTTTTGGGTGACATAAATCAGTTACTGTTGAATGCTTTTAAATCGGTAAATATTGCAGTGAGAGTCAATTTGAAACTTATCACCAACTGCTGATAAACTGGCGCCCATTACGATTCATAATTCACTCCGTCGAAATTAACGCGAGACTCGGAATGAGGCCGAGTTATCGTCGATACATTATTGTAAATACTAATTAGAAGTAATGTATGTTGTAACCAAAGTTCCACATCGCATGTTGATCAACTCTGAGGAAAGTTGATCAACTGTTGCGAAACCTTGGTGAATCTGTTCTCTCATTACGATACTGCTGAATGCGTGCTTAGTTTTTTGTTGTCATAAAAACTTCTAATTGGACATTGAAAGTCTGGAAATCATGGAAGGGCGAGTTACGCCATTGCATCATGGAATCGCGTGATTGCTGAAATGAGTTATAATGGCGTCTCAGGATTACAGGCTTACTGAAGTGAACTGAATATAAAATTTATGCCAAAGGCCAAGCACTGGGACCAACGAGGTCATTCAGCGCTGGAACGGAAATTGACAGTAAAAGGTGTAACAGGAGGTTTTCCTCCTGTTACACCTCTCTAACCTACCTCCTCACAATACCCCTTCCAGTGCTGAATGAGCTCATAGGTCCCAGGGCTTGGCCTCTGGGCTAAACTCTGTATTCCATTCCATTCCAAGAATGGCTAGCTGATGGAGGCCTCTTTATCGGAACCACGATTCTGGTAATTATCACACACGTTGCTAATTTCAAGAAAGGTAGCAATTACGTACATATCTAGGTGTTTTAGGAGTTGCAGGTTTTATCTATAGGCCGGGTCATGTTCGCAAAGCTTGCTATATCTACGGATAAGGTCATGTATCGTCTAAACAGTAATGGTATCAGTGTTTCAGAAAAGCTCGCGATTGTCTGCTTTCCATAGACTTTTTTTTTTTTATAAGAGAGCATTTGCGAATTGCTTCATTGCTAACCTAAGCCAATATTCTTCGTGCCATAGGTGTTTAGATTTTTCATTTTCCAACCCACTGAACATTTAATGGTTTATTCTGCTGTTTGTTCATTTCTGATTTCTAGTGAACTTCGGAAATCTGTGGCACCTCGCTTGCCAACCTAACGGCCATCCGTCTTAGGGAATAATCAAGCGTAAATTCGCAAGACGCCCAAATTTTGCTTCGTGAAAATAGGAAATGATTTTTCTCCTTTCCTCCTTGATACCTCTGCTTCAGTTCGTCTTCGACTCAAATAAATAATAAAGTTACTACCTGTAGCTCTCCGCCGCCGGCTAATTGTTGTTTCTCAGACCGCGCCTGTCTCCAAAGAGATCTCGTTAAGATAGGTTTCGTTCGGTGCGACTGTTGCTCAACGATGATCGTTCGTGGATTAACTATGATCGTCAGACGATTTTGAGAGCACTAATGAGCTTGTTTTTTAAGTGGGCTGTTTTGCTTTGAACGACCGACACCGAGCAAAACCTACCTTTAGTGCGCCGTTCTCTGGGCGGGTGACCGCTGAGTTTCTCCTTTGCACGACGCAAGGAGTGACGAGTGGGGGGGGGGGGGAACCGGCTATACTACAGCTTTCGGAGCGTTGACGTTATTCGCGACGCCGCGTGGAATTCTCTGCGGTATAGATGTCGTGAACGCAGTGTGTGTTATTTATTTATTTTTTTGGGGGAGGCTGGGGAAAGGGGGTGGTCATTTCACGCGAATGTATCAACATTAAATAAGTGGTTGTCGCACGTTCTTCCTGTGGATAATTAATGGTTTCTAGAAGAGTATTTGGATGTTTCAAGATTCCACACTGATTTTCCGTTTATAATTTCTTTGTTTACCTTCAGCTTAAGAATATATTCCATATATATATATATATATATATATATATATATATATATATATATATATATATATATATATATATATATATATATATATATATATATATAAAAGTATATATATATATACATACATAAGTAAATATATACATACAAGTATATACATATATTTATATATACATGTATATATCTCTATATATATATGTATATTCATATGTATGTATGTATACATCCTATACTCTACACAGACCTATAAACTAGAACCCCTTTATAGCTTTTATTTGTTCGGGCCCTTGACAAGGAAGACGTCTACAAACAAACTATCGTTATATCCCTCGTAATATGCATTGGATTAAAGATTTCCAATGCACGACGCGTATTTTTAGTCAGCAGAGCAAATACACTAATAATCTGGTTAAAAAGAAAACGTGGCGTTTTCTTGTTCACAAATCTGATGATTGATGTATTGATAAAATATTTGTTTAAGGATTTCAGAGAGAGAGAGAGAGAGAGAGAGAGAGAGAGAGAGAGAGAGAGAGAGAGAGAGAGAGAGAGAGAGAGAACTTAGCTGCAGATAACCATTATATTTGTGTCAGATGAATTAGGAAAATTTATGATATTTGTTTAAGGATTTCATAGAGAGAGAGAGAGAGAGAGAGAGAGAGAGAGAGAGAGAGAGAGAGAGAGAGAGAGAGAGAGAGAGAGAGATAAGCTGCAGATAACCACTATTTTGCGTCAGATAAATTAGCAACTTTATGAGATTCATGAGCTGTTAGAAAATTGACGAAAGCGTCGAAGATAATTCACAGGGATTCTAAAAGTTTCATCGACACTTTGTTGAAATTCGCTGGACTTTGTAAGTCGGCGAATGGTTTCTGATATCCTCACATGAATTTTCCATTAACACTGTCGTCTTCCAAGAGTAATGAACGGCGGCGTTTCGTATTTTTGAAGAACAAAAAACCTTAAAGGAACTGACGATAACAATGTTGCATATTCCCGTGAACTTATCTCTCTCTCTCTCTCTGAGTTAAGGATGAAATTCTAATGCATCTAAATCTACAGCTCCACTGTTTCTTTGGGAACTAAAAACTGAAGCATTTTAAGTAAACTATTATGTCCGTCAGCATTTTCTGTCCGCCCTCATATCTTAAAAACTACTGAGGCTAGAGGGCTGCAAATTGGTATGTTGATCACCCACCCTCCAATCATCAAACATACCAAATTGCAGCCGTCTAGCCTCAGTAGTCTTTAAGATCTGAGGGCGGGTAGAAAAAGTGCGGACGGACAGACAAATAGCCATCTCAATAGTTTTCGTTTACAGAAAACTAAAAAGTACATTGACTGACAGAAATAACCGATGATAAACTCTTACTAGCACTTCAGCAATCTGCAATGTGACAGATCTGATAAACTTTTTCGATTCAAAGATAGAAAAAAAAAGTTTCTACATAAAGAGTTCTGAAAGAGTTCTTGAACTCAACAGACTGACGAACAGAGAGTCGCAAAAGAAAAGAGGTATCTGCAGCTACAAAAGCGAGCAGTAAATCTCTTCCCTAGCGTGATTTAGATGAATCAATTTCTCTAAAAGAAGGGTTTACCGCAACAAATCAGGCAGTGAATAGTCACAGACGCCACCTAACGCGAATGCCTTATATCTGACACTGATTTTAAAACGAATATCAATCAAGGCTAATTCAGCATGAACTGGTATTAAATGAGATATCATCGGTAGGGGGGTAATGCCGTCTGTGCACCTCGTGCGGTGCACTGTAGGCATTACTTGAGGTTCTTTGCAGCGTGCCTTCCTTAGGTCCCTAGCTGCAACCGCTTTCGTTCCTTTTACTGTACCTCCTTTCATATTCTCTTTCTTCCACCCTCTCTAATCAATGTTTCATAGTGCAACTGCTTTGAGGTTTTCCTCCTGTTACACCTTCCAAACCTTTTACTGTCAATTTCCGTTTCAGCGCTGAATGACTTCATAGGTCCCAGTACTTGGCCTCTGGCCTAAATTCTATATATTGATTCATCAGTTTGATGGAATTTTAATGACTGTTAGGTACCTCATAAATAACATAATAATCATTTTGCAATTTGATACTACTCAAAAGTGAAATGGTTCCAACAAAAGCAAAACAAAATAATAATAATAATAAAATAACTACTGGTGATGAAATTATAGCATTAACATCGAAATATAGCATCTCTCTCTCTCTCTCTCTCTCTCTCTCTCTCTCTCTCTCTCTCTCTCTCTCTCTCTCTCTCTCTGCTGTACTGAAATCTCTCGTTGTATTAAGCTTTTCGTCCTCTCGCCATCACCCCGAATTCAGACTCGAAAAAGATAAGAAAGTAAATGTTTTCAGAATAAGAGATTAACCTAACATCGAACTATACCACCTCTCTCTCTCTCTCTCTCTCTCTCTGCTGTAATGAAACCTCTCGTTGTATTAAACTGTCTCCTCTCGCCATTACCCCAAGTTCAGGCGCGAAAAAGATATGACGGTAAATGCTTTCAGAATAAGAGATTAACCTAACAATTTCGGGCAAGACCAAACTATCGACGATCAATGGCAGACTTCTACGACTTTACAAAGAAAACGAATTAGGGATGGCTTTGTGTCCTCGGAATTTCAAGAAGTTCAAGGCAAACGAGTATTGCGAAGTTTTTAACATTAATCCGTCCACTGACATTGTAAAAGTACCTTTGATTTAAGATGTTCGGTTACCTCTGCAGTCAAATAAAGTGTAACTTACTTTCTCAACTAAATTCGAGATATCAAATAGAGAAAACTCTCTGTTACAAAGGACTTGATGTTTAATCGACTGTACGCTCCAGCCTCAGAGTTCGCACTGTCTTGGGATATGGAGAAAAGCAAAAGTTACCGTTTTGCCGGGCGGAGGGAGCTTTGATAAAAAAAAACCCACGGATGAAAATAATTTCAGATATATTCCAAATTTAAGGAACGGTTTTAAAAGTGACATCATTTTTTCTTCGTTCGGCAAACGCTGGAAAAGTGGAACCACGCCGAATTACTGAAAATTGAGACATTCTAAGAATTGAATTGAATTGAACTGAATACAGAATCTGGCCCAAAGGTCAAGCACTGGGACCAATGGGGTCATTCAGCGCTGAGACGGAAATTGACAGTAACAGGTCTGAAAGGTGTAACAGTTGCACTATGAATCAATTGTGAGGAGAGGGTGGATGTTAGAAAGAGAATATGAAAGGAGTTACAGTGAAAGGAAAGAAAGGGGTTGCTGCAAAGAACGTAAGGGGGACATTCTAAGAGTACGAGGAAGACAGATGACGTGACAAGCGCCCCCTGAAAATTGGCTGTCTTGCACTAATAGAGTCATACATTTGAACCACAGATTATAAATGCACCAAGGCTGAGTAATGTGCTCGTGGGAATGACTTGCATTAAATCCGATTTTTATGGTTACGGTAAGATATATATATATATCAGGGCGATGAATCATAGGTGATATACAAGTATCACGCAAACGCAAATGAAGTTAGATGTATTAGGATATTAAGATTTGTGATATAATTGCAGGACAAAAAGACATTTCTCCGTCACGTCTAAAACGCGTTCCCCGTAGGTGGGGTAGCGCCGTCAGTGAACCTCATGCGGTGCGCTGTAGGCATTACTTAAGGTTCTTTGCAACGTGCCTTCCTTAGGCACCTAGCTGCAACCCCTTTCGTTCCTTTTACTGTACCCCCTTTCATATTCTCTTTCTTCCATCTTACTTTCCACCCTCTCCTAACAATTGATTCATAATGCAACTGCTTTGAGGTTTTCCTCCTGTTACACCTTTCAAACCTTTCACTGTCAATTTCCGTTTCAGCGTTGAATGACCTCATAGGTCCAAGTGCTTGGCCTCTGGCCTGAATTCTATAATCAAATCAATTCTAAAACGCGTTTTATCGGCATCTTAAAAGCATAAGTCATCAGCTTCTTAAGCAGACATCGTCTAATAAATTACACTACTTGGAGGCGTGGATTAACCTTTAGGTAAACATCTCCTTTTCAATTATGAAACGCAATTGAAGTTTAGTTTTCTGTGCAAGAAAATTACTGTGCCGGCTTTCTCTGTCCATCTGCACTATAGTCTGTCCGCCCTCAGATCTAAGAAACTACTGAGGCTAGAGGGCTGCAAATTGGTATGTTGATCATCCACCCTACAGTCATTAAACAAACCAAATTGCAGCCCTCTAGCCTCAGTAGTTTTTATTTTATTTAAGGTTAAAGTTAGCCACAATCGTGCTTCTGGCGACGATATGGGACCGCCATCAAAGGGCCGTGGTTAAGGTTTCATGGGCCGCGGCTCATACGGCATTATACCGAGACCAGAGAAAGATAGCTCTATTTACAGTGGCCTTGATTATACGCTGTAGCGGCTGTACAGAAAACTCGATTGCGCCGAAGAAACTTCGGCGCATTTTTTACTCGTTTTAAATCCTGTATGATCAGTGGATCTCACGCCACTCTAATCCTTCCACGGTTAACTTTTAAAAAAAAGATTTGTCATGTACACATTTCCATATTTCTTGAAAAGCAAGATTTGACAGCTCAAAGACGGCTTTCACAGCAAAGTGGCGCATGGCAGGTGGCAAGCCCGGTGACGTTCTACTTGAAAGCGATGGATGAAGCCTTTCAGAGGGTAGCGGCAAGGCGCGTTGCATTTGCCACTTGTCACTTGAATGCCATTCCCAGAGATTTAACCGAGTACCGAGACCTCTCCCTGAAAGTAGCGCGACGCCATATCTTAAAAACTAACCATAGAATTTTCTTGAAAATAATTTCATTATGTTTTCCACGTCCATATTACTCTTACTCTCCTAGTCTAACCTAACCTAACCTAACCCAACCTAACCTAACCTAAGGTCATGGCAATACTGGCATACTTCACACACACACACACACACACAGAGAGAGAGAGAGAGAGAGAGAGAGAGAGAGAGAGAGGGCGGGGGGTCCAAGTCTGTCGTGCTTAATACGAAACGTAATTTCAGCCCATTAATGGATTTCGGATACTCAAGGCTTACATGGAATTTAGTAATTATAAAATATGATGGCAAATTAGACTAATTTTGCTCTTCGCCGCAATCTAGTTTTCTGTACAGCGTAAAGTGCTGTATGAAACTGTCAGCCACGGTGTTGTTGGCACCTATAGCGGTGCCAGACGCACGATCCATGGCTAACTTTAACCTTAAATAAAGTAAAAACTACTGAGGCTAGAGGGCAGCAATTTGGTATGTTTGATGATTGGCAGCCCTCTAGCCTCTGTAGTTTTTAAGATCTGAGGATGGACAGAAAAAAGTGCGGACAGAAAAGTGCGGACAAAATAATGCGGACAGACACACAAAGTCGGCACAATAGTTTTCTTTTACAGAAAACTAAAACTGTGGATCATCACAATTTGTACTGAAAATGATATAACTTGGATGTTTAATAATGGAAGAGTTCACCTTTCCCATTTTACAGAACAGTTAAGCTTATACGAATTTTTTTTTGGAGGTAGAAGGGGGGAGTTTTCCAAAAACACCCACAACTACGCAGGTTACCATGACAACCGAACTGATGACGCTGGTTATTGTTAAAGCCTAAGGATTTTTTGCAGTTATCAGTACAGTAGACTTTGGCCTGTGTATGTGAACAAAAAGAAAATCTAGTTTGTTCTGTAAACTGTTTTCAATCATATGATCAGGGCAGCTAAAGAAGATGGTATTCAGATATTATTTGGATCGAGCTTGATGGCGAGCGCTACGCCGCGCTGGAACCCACCGCTGCCCGTCATGTCTCCCCTAACCTCCTGATCCCCTACCTACCCCGCCCCCACCCTGGGCGGACAAACAGGTTTGCAGTAGGAGGGTGGATGTGTCATGTCTCTCCTACCCTCCCGATCCCCTACCTACCCCGCCCCCACCCTGGGCGGACAAACAGGTTTGCAGTAGGAGGGTGGATGTGTCATGTCTCTCCTACCCTCCCGATCGCCTACCTACCCCGCCCCCACCCTGGGCGGACAAACAGGTTTGCAGTAGGAGGGTGGATGTGTCATGTCTCTCCTACCCTCCCGATCCCTACCTACCCCGCCCCCACCCTGGGCGGACAAACAGGTTTGCAGTAGGAGGGTGGATGTGTCATGTCTCTCCTACCCTCCCGATCCCCTACCTACCCCGCCCCCACCCTGGGCGGACAAACAGGTTTGCAAGGGGTGGGTGGCTGCGTCATGTCTCCCCCACTGTCACCCGGGGGAGAACAAACAAGGTCAGATTATCTCGGATTTTATCATTATAGATTCCGTATCAACATACTCGGAAGAAAAAATCTTTTTAACATGCAAACAATACATTGCACGCTAATTCAATTTTTTTATTCTTATTCCTCATTAATCTACGTCTGGTCAGGAACGAGTCGGAAATCTGGCCAGGTCATTAACGGACTGAACATGAAATGTCAGGACCAGTTATCAAACCTCCGCTGGTCTCTTCTGCGATCTAGATTGGAAAGGTTATATACGAGTTTCTATTCCTGTAAATGCTTCCGACAGCGAAGCGTCTGCTAATTGGCGTAGGCTAAGGGAGAGACCATCAATTTATTTATCGTGTCCGAAATTAAATTGAACGCCATGACAATTTTCGTGTGAGGGCGAAATGAGATGCATACTCATAATCATAGGGGAAGAGTCATTAGACAGATGAAAGTAGTGAAATAAAATGAGATTTCTGTCTCTCTATCTAATAATATAATGACGTGAAAGTCAATAAACAGATGAAAGTAGTAAAAAAAATTGAGATATCTATCTATCTAAATATAAATATATATATATATATATATATATATATATATATATATATATATATATATATATATATATATATATATATATATAGATAGATACAGATAGATAGATAGATAGTTAGATAGATAAATAGACAGATAGATAAACAGAGAGAGAGAGAGAGAGAGAGAGAGAGAGAGAGAGACAGAGAGAGAGAGAGAGAGAGTCACTATAAGCTAGCAAGACAGACAGGAGTATTTCTGCGCTGGAAAACGCTGCTAATATCCAAGCTACTTTAATTACCAGGTTCTCCGATACAAAAGGTTACGCAGTAACATAATCATTTATGCATAGCTGGCGAGATTTATTCTCTACAATTAATGAAGCGGGTTCGAGGGGCGTTTGACAAAAGATTCTAGCCCTAATGCACCGCCCCTCCGCCCAGCAACCAAGAATTGCGCTCGGGGATATAGGCGAAATGTCCCTGCGTTGCCGGAAAGCTGACGATGGCCGAACCTTTCCATAATGTCGTCGTAAACAATGAAATTCAATTACCATCTCACCGTAAAAAAAAGAGGGCAGGGGAAAAATTTGGAATTGAATTGAATATAGAATTTACGACAAAGGCCAAGAGCTTGCACCTGTGAGGTCATTCAGCGCTGAAGCGGAAATTGAGAGTAAGAAGGTTCGAAAGGCGTAACAGGAGGAAAATCTACGGGGGAAGGAGGGAGAAAAATTGGAAAAAAAAGGGCAACATCTGTTTACCAGTAAGTGATACTGTCTTTGACAATATTACGTGGACAATTACGCTCCAATAAAATATAGCATCGACTGCATACACATTGCCTTTAAAATGTGATACATCACTCGTTAATATTTCAGGGTCGAACGATTTCTGACAATAAAAAAACCCTCCTTCAGAACACTTCGCTGGCGACAGCATTTGACGTTATGTCGTAAACTGGTAGGAAATCAATATCAGCTCTGTATTTCGCTGTCGTATTTTATACTCAATATTTAAGGTAAAAACTGTGACGCAATCATGTTCAACAGGCATTTAGTTACATCGCTTTGTTCTTCAGCTTTGCGACCTTGTGTTAGCCAAAAAAAAAAAATATATATATATATCACAATGATTAAATGTCTGAAACTTCCAGGGGGCATTCAGCGCCACAGAAAATGCCTGAAGTATTCACTAAAGTTACGATACACTTTCATGCACGTTGGGAAACGAGAGTTAAATAGAATATGAACGTGTTTATGAAATATCGCAAAGTAAAAGGTTGTGTCAATAAACCTTTCTCCAGTTCTGAACTGTCCATTTGCGGACACTAAACATGGATGAAGGTGAAGCAGTAATTCTGTTATTATTCGAGGCCTTCTCTATTTACCGTCCACGAACAAGGAAACAGAACACTGCGTAGGAGAGAACTGCTTTCGAAAGGATTTTATCCTTTCATGAGAAAAGAGAAATCCGATGCAACAAGTAAAACATGCGCCGAAATCTCTTCGGCGCAATCGAGTTTTCCGTACAGCGTATAATCAAGGCCGCCGAAAACAGATCTATCTTCCGGTGGTCTCGGTATAATGCTGCATGAGCCGCGGCCCATGAAACTTTAACCACGGCCCCGTGGTGGCCTGGCCTATATAGTTGTCAGACGCACTATTATGGCTAACTTTAACCTTAAATAAAATAAAAACTACTGAGGCTAGAGGGCTGCAATTTCGTATGTTTGATGACTGGTGGGTGGATGATCAACATAACAATTTGCAGCCCTCTAGCCTCGTTAGGTTTTAAGATCTGAGGGCAGACAGAAAAAGTGCGGACAGAAAAAAATGCGGACGGACAGACAAAGCCGGCACAATAGTTTTATTTTCAGAAAACTAAAAGTGTGTGTGTGTGAGAGAGAGAGAGACAGCGTACCCAGGAACTCAAGTTAGTCATAATTTAGTTTTTTGTTTCGTATATACGTAAAAATTAGACAGAGTAAAATATTATTCGCTGCACGATGCTAAAGTAAAGCTAGTACCCGTATAAAGCTTGCATTATGAAAATTTCAATCACATTGCTGACAGAAGAATATGAAGTCCAGCTGTTGGCCGTAGAGACCCGGAGGCCACCCGGTGCCTCTTCATCTACTGCCCCCGCGGATATTATCACTCCCAATCTGGAAACCTCCTCAGCGTAAGGGATAAGTGGCCTAGTCACTAGGGGTCGTATCAAGGAAATATATAACCACTTTGGTCTCGATTTCGTAGAAGATTATTATAGCTAAACAATAGCGCATGAATCACTGTCAGAGTAGGTGGTGCTGAGAAGGGAATTACCATTCTGCTGACATAATTGCCTGAGAGCATAGCCTCCCAAGGATAATAGAGGCACACATACACTAGAATCTTCAGGCGTATTTACCAGTCGGAATCTTGCACATGTTGTTAGCAATAGCGCGCGGAATGAATAAAATTATGGCGTGGAAATGATCGTTTCAGTCGATTCACACACAATGTAGCATCCATTCGCAAGGATCTAAATTTGCAGGTAGCGCAGGAGTATTCTGCGGGGGTTTGTGCTTGCCAAGTAATTTTGATCATGGAATGAACTGCGAGAACAAACTTCGTAGGTAATGGCACGAGATGACAGTCATAGTCCTCGGGAATGTAATTAGGATTATTTGCAAAATTGCTTTCGCGAATATGAAGTAAGATTGTTGGGTCTTCGGGCAGTCATTTTTTCTTATCCTTGGTCTTTCATTTGAGGAGCAAAGATATTCTCAGAGAAATGTCCAATTATTTTTTTTTTTTTTTATATTTCACATTACGGTCTTTTCCGAATCTTTCAATACCAGTTTGATAGATTTAGTTTAAATTTAAAAGCAACAAAATCTTATCTGTCTCTGCCCAACAGTATTAGGGGTCTAAGAACCAACAAGTACATCTTACGCCTCTTCCTCAGCGAAACATCATAAGAAGTCAAATAAAACCCTTGTTAAACAAATGTATAAAAATAAAGGTATGGGAATTTCTTCCATGTTATAAAGTGCGCACAATGTAAGAGAGAGAGAGAGAGAGAGAGAGAGAGAGAGAGAGAGAGAGAGAGAGAGAGAGAGAGAGAGAGAGAAAATGGCACGTGAAAATAAGAAATAAATGAAATAAGCAAATGAACACATCAATGTGTATCTGAACGAAGAGCAGCTCTTATCATTGGTTTCCACTTTACACTGCTGTCAACAGCTGAGAATGTCTGCAAATTCATATATTTTTTGACATGCTCGATATGGCTGGATACATAGGGGTAAGGGCACATACATAAAAACATACAGTAATACATACATGTACAAAGAGAGGTGAACTGTAGTTCAGCCTCATACTGCTGACTAGATCACGTGCTGGTTAGTTTCTTGTCTCTGCCGAAGGTAACTGTCACTTCCTCTCGGACGCTCCGAGTTTATCAGAATGTTGAAGATTATGGATTATAGAATTTAGGCCAAGGGCCAAGCGCTGGGGACCTATGAGGTCTTTGAGCGCTGAGTGGGATATTGACAAAAGGTGTAACAGGAAGAAAACCGTGAGACAATTGTTAGAGAGGGTGGCAAGTCAGATGGAAGAACGAATACGAAAGTACGTACAGAAAAAGGAATGAAAGAGGTTGCAGCTAGAGGCCGCTGGGACGCTGCAAAGGACCTTGAGTAATGCCTACGGTGCACCACGCGAGGTGCACTGACGGCACTAAACCCCCCTTACGGTGATCAGAATGTCTAGACCGTTGTCAGAACTAATACCCGGGAACTTCCATTAGCGTCGTTAGTAGTTATGCCTTTGATGGGGGTATTATAATCACGAGCAAGCTTAACGCGACGGGCAAAGGAAGCCAAAGGTTCCTCTTTCTCAGATCAGGTTTTAGCACGAGCGTGTCTCTCTTTCTACACATTTATGTATATATGCATGTACCATGTATTCATCTATATCTATCAGTCTATCTAACCTTATCCTTAAATAAAATAAAAACTACTGAGGCTAGAGGGATGCAATTTGGTATGTTTGATGATTAGAGGGTGGATAATCAACATACCAAATCGCAGCCTTCTAGTCTCAGTAGTTTTTAAGATCAGAGGGCGGTCAGAAAAAGTGCGGACGGACAAATAGCCATCTCAATAGTTTTCTTTCACAGAAAACTAAAAACTGGCCCAATGAAGACACTTAGAGTCTTCCCAGTTTCTACTGAGGCGATGGTATATGGGGAAAGTCTCTATCATTTGTCGTTCAAGAAATGGATTAACGGACAAAAGCCTTTTGACAAGTTCATCAATAAATAAATCAATAAATTCACATTCTTTAAACATTCACAACGGCTAGAAGTAAGGCTTACATTTATCAATACTTCCTGTGATGATATTACTATTTTACCTTTGCTGACCTTTCCAGTCTTTCAGTAACTTTAGAATAGAATAAAACAGAATGATGGAGTTTAGGCCAAAGACCAAGCGCTGGTACCCATGAGGCCATTCTGCGCTGAAAGGGAAATTGACAGCAAGAAGGTTTGAAAGGCGTAACAGGAGGAAAACCTCAAAGCAGTTGCACAATGAAACAATTTTTTAGAGAGGGTGGAAAGTCAGATGGAAGAAAGACAATATGAACGGAGGTACAGTAAAAGAAATGAGAGAGGTTGCAGCTAGGGGCCCGAAGGGACGCCGCAAAGATCCTCAAGGAATGCCTACAGTGCAAAATGTGAGGTGCGCTGACGGCGCTAACCCCCTACGGGGTTCGGTAACTTTAGAATTTTGATTGTCAGCTGCGTTGATCATAATATTTTCAGCTCGGTGAATGCAGTCTTAACTATACTGTCAAACCATCAATCCAGTCGGGCCATTTGTGATGCAAAGGCTGGTACCACAAATCATTCAACAGCAGATCAGTCAGTCATACCTCCAAAATCCACCGTTATTAA
Source organism: Macrobrachium rosenbergii (assembly GCF_040412425.1). Classification (NCBI taxonomy): domain Eukaryota; kingdom Metazoa; phylum Arthropoda; class Malacostraca; order Decapoda; family Palaemonidae; genus Macrobrachium; species Macrobrachium rosenbergii. The sequence goes on from NC_089772.1 coordinate 14,155,815, forward strand.
TTCGCTACACACGTTTTTAAACAAGCTCGCTCCAATATCATACGCTTTCCTCCAATTCCCGTCGACTGCTCACGTCATACGCTTCAAATACAATGAAAGGCCTATTTACATGTAAAATGATAATAGCACTGATGCATAATCACAGCTCTGACGACGTTCATTAGCTCTGTGCATCATTATATATTTCCGTATCTTTATACATTCCTCGTCGCCTTTTCTTTTACATTCAGATGTCTGCCCTTTTCGTGACAGCCCCTAAAAAGGACGTCCCACCGCAAACCATCCCACGACATTCGTTTCATCTCGCTTATAAAGACACGGTTTACCCGGCGCTGTTTTTCTTGTTATTCATTTGTATGCAATTTGTTTTCAGAGCCGAAGCGATAAAGTCAAACACAAAAGCATTACGGGGGACATGCATCATTTCGGGCGTTGTAATGAATCACGTTTATCGTGCAAATAACTTTCCGGTGTATGAACATTAATGTGATTACTAGATCGAGTTAGTAATGTACAACATCATCTATAAATAAAACATGAATGAAAAAAATGTCGAAAGCCCATTTCCATCAACAGCCTCGTAAATTGAAACCGGGTCTATTTTTTTTTAGTCCATGCAATATTATTACTTTGGACTGATGGCATTTTGTGATAAAGCGCCACACGCGCATGATTCCCAGAACAGTAGGTGGATTCGATAATGCCTCTGATGATGAAACTTAAAACCTACGCCATTATTCTGACAAATTAAAAAAATATATGTTATTTTGGGCTATTTGTGTCAGATGGATGGCTATTTAACGCCTAATTAAATTATGAATGAGTTGATAGTGATCTTGACTGTTTGTGTTATCGATAATCATGCCATAAATCATCTGCACACTTCATCGTGTCTCGGGTAGAAAATTTCCTATTACATTTAATTTGAGATTCTATTTTTACGTGTTATATTCATCAAGAAATGTTGACATACGTTTTGTATTATTTATCGTGTTGAAAGAAATTAATTTCATCCGTAATGCTTTAGGTGTTTGCCTCTATTAACGTTTCTGTCATTACATTTCATATTTTTTACAGGGGAGTTTATTCATTACAATTTCCTTTGTAATCACCTTAAAACGAACAGTTCCCTAACTTTCACTCTACGCTTAGTTGTACAGTTACGCATGCGCATGCTAATTACTAGCAGGTCTCTATACCGTCTGCGGAAAGGAGAGGGTATAAAATACTTTGTAAATTACGCAGGACCTCAGTTACCGTTTGGTAGCGTCCACAGACGTCAGTAGTGGAAAACAACACCACTAATAACAATAACAATAACAACGCCTAACATGAGCAAATCATCGTCAAATTAGCTTTCTGATGCTACTGAAGTGATGATAAAAGTGAAGCGCGCGCACACACACGCACGCATATCTATCTATCTATCTATCTATCTATATACATAATGTGTGTGTGTATGTACCCATATGCATATGTATGTATTCATGTGTATGTATATATACATACATACATACAACGCAGACACACAAACGTATACTCAATTACGTATACAGGCACTTGAGTGTGCGTGTCTTTGCGCGCGCCCTTACTTGTGTGGCTGCTATAAGCGACTCATGGATATAGGTGAAAAGAAAGATTGCGAGAGTATTGCAAAAGTTATTGAACATTTAGAGGCAGATATTTATCATGAAGAGCAAAGCTATTCGTTTTTTAAAGCACTGAAAGCCTTTGAAAACGAAGACGAATCCTGTAAGAAAGCCCCTTTAATTTATTTTCCTTTTTTAGTTTTCTGTAAAGGAAAACTATTGATTCTATCTGTCCGTCCGTCCGCAGTTTTTCTGTCCGCCCTCAGATCTTAAAAACTACTGAGGCTAGAGGGCTGCAAATTCGTATGTTGATCATCCACCCTCCAATCATCAAACATACCAAATTGCAGCCCTCTAGCCTCAGTATTTTTTATTTTGTTTAAGGTTAAAGTTAGCCATGATCGTGCTACTGGCAACGCAACAATACAGGCCACCACGGCCGGCTGAGAGTTTCATGGGCCGCGGTCGTACAGCAATATACCGAGACCACCGAAAGATAGATTTTTTTTTCGGTGGCCTTGATTATACGCTGTACACAAAACTCGATTGCGCCGAAGAAATATCGGCGCATTTTTTACTTGTTTGTAAATGCTCTTAATTTTTTTTGACCTTGTAAACTGTATTTTGAAGAGCATCTCGCACTAGAGGAAGAAGTAATAATCACATAAATAGGATAATTCACCGATAAGATTTGTGGTATACCTGGGTCTTCTTTATATTTATCAGCTTCTATTCGTTTGTAAATACGTACGCTTGTGTATCAGAGAGAGAGAGAGAGAGAGAGAGAGAGAGAGAGAGAGAGAGAATCTAGTACCTTTTACTGAAATATATTCAAGTCAATATGGCGTTGCACAGAAATAAAAAAAAAAATTACTTCATTTCGGTGGTGGTAATTACGTCCCTCTCGTCAAAATGCAATTCCATATAATTTGATTATTCTTTTTTTTCTGGGCCTGTAATTTTTCGTTCAACGCGAGTCTTCAGGTATCATGTTTGGAATAGTTTGCATAAACGGATTTAAACTTTGGGTCCATAGCAATTTTCCTAATGGCAATGAAAGCTATTTTTCCAGCAACGAAGTTTGTTTATTTAATTTGTCAGTGTTCACATGTGTTCCGAATTCCTGCTTTGAAATAATAATCAGTAATCCACACTGGAGAATGTTCGTAGAAGGGAGATTGGTGTTTGAATATTACTATTACAGTAAGCCACGCCGGAGCATGTTTGTAGAAGGGTGATTGAATATTATTATTATTATTATTATTATTATTATTATTATTATTATTATTATTATTATCAGATGATTGCCCCCGTACTTTCCCGATAATACTTCTTTAGTCGAAACAGGTTACGCTGGGTAGCTAAAATAGTACAAGAATTTGTCGGTTGTTCGTAGATGCAATTTTGTGAAAGTCACATTTATGGAATATTCCTTATTCAATGCAATCAAAGCGACTGGAATTTATCAAGTATTGAGCTGCTTGTCCATCAGCTGACAAATAGATGGAACGTGTCCATTTTTCTACTCTCATCTCGTTCATGAGTGACGCATGGACTTTGGTTCATATTTTTTGAAATGATGTTTGGAATTATGCCAAGAAACCTACATCTCATTTCATAAACATAAACAAGATTTACATTTCACCGATGTTACACTGACATTTGTAACATTTCCAATCTGTCTGAGTTCAACTTAGAACTGTTTCCGTCTAACCAAATTGAGAAATAGCTGGACGATCATAAATGAGTATAAGGGGGAAATAAAAACATTATATTTTTGTAATATGAATTCGGTACTTTGAGAACCAGCCATCTGCAACCACGTCTCCAGTTTTATGATGAATATGTTATAATTCAAAACATAATTCTTATTTTGAGAGCGTCTCAAAATGGGGCTTCAAACTGCACGCTGTTTATTGTGTCTCTGACGAATTATCATTTTGAAAACGATATCTATGTCGCAACCTTCACTGTACGTGCATGTCAACGCATTTCGGTAGATGAAAGATCTATCTGTCTACCGATTAAATATTTTAATCCTTACATAAACGTATTCAAAAGTATTTATACACGGTTATCCTATCCTTTGACATTCCCGAGCAAGAAGGGAAACCTTTTCGCATGCGGAGGAGATGGAGCGGAAAGGTTGCATTTAATGCGAATTTCATCTCTTCCTCTGGTCATTCCTGGCGTTCCTGTCCAAGAGGAATCTTTTGCTTTCCTTCTGGGGCTGAAGGTTCCTTCATCCCTGGAATTTCCTTTGCGATTCTTTGAATACGAGGAATATTGCGTTGCGCCGGATTTGCTAAATTTGAGGCTGCATTTTGTTTCTGTTCGCGTAGAATCTACTAAAAGTATATTTTCCATCACAGAACACTCGTGGAGTGTAGGAATATATTTACTTACGTGCAGCAAATTGATTCTACAAACCAGATCTCTGTGTCCGCTATTAACATAATTGATGAAGATACGCTTTCTGGAATATTTCTCATTGCTGTGTCCAACTGAATTTTTTTGTGTTATTTTGTTATTTTGTAGTTTACCTTTCTGGCCTACTCATAGGCACATGAACGCAATATTCCGAGATCAAACAGTTCTTTTCCTTCCTACACACGCAATGAACCAGATTTTGCAATGGATGGCTGAAATCAATTGCATGATTTAAAGTAAAAGGATGGCATTGAGAACTGGGGCTCCTTCGCCTCTGAAGAAGAAGAAGGGGAGAGAGAGAGAGAGAGAATGATGTCAAACATACAAATTTTTCGACGAGTCAGACTGGAATATGAACCAGCCAGATACCAACCTGGGTTCTGAAGGATGGGAGAACCCTTCTGATCTTGAGAGCAGAAAACACAAGGGAGGAGAGAGGATTAGGGAAAAGTAGATTAGAGAAGACTGCCCTTTTCACCAAGGGTATATTTTAGTCCCATCAGAATGCAAAAGAATAAAAATAAATAAATGGATACAAGAATGGTAAAAGCTCGTAGGAACCGTCAGCACAGATGATAATTGATGAAACACAGACTTCTTGAAATTGTTCTTCATACACAATCATAGGCCAATCAAGAAAAGGCTAGAAGACTATAGATAAGCAGTCCCTGTCACATTGGGAACTCTTGTCTTGAACCTGTTCCCTAGAATTACCAAATATTGATATGCCTATTCCAATATCCTTCTCTAACTTTCAAATTAAAAACGACACTGCTACCTCTTGGAGCACCAAATTCATACATCATTCTTTGCAGATCTCTAAATGACGATTTTATACAAAATCTCCTCTAAAACAATCGCAATCTGAAGCTATCTTCCCATCAGAAAACAAGTAAAAAATGCGCCGAAGTTTGTACTGCGTATAATATTGTGTGAAACTCTCAGCTACGACCGGGCAGCACTCGGTTGCTCCCCAGATGCGGTTAAGTGAAGGTGCGTCGATAACGCCTCCGGCAAGCGCTGCCAGACGCGCGATCATGTCTAACCTTAACCTTAAATACAATAAAAACTACTGAGGCTAGAGGGCCGCAATTTGGTATGTTTCATGAATGTGGTATGAATGATCAGCATACCAATTTGCAGCCCTCTAGCCTCAGTAGTTTTTAAGATCTGAGGGCGGACAGAAAAAGTGCGGACGAACAGAAAAAAAGCCATCTCAATAGTTTTCTTTTACAGAAAACTAAAAACCTACATCATGGCTAATCATAATGTTTTTGACGTAGTGCTTTTAATTAAACTGAAATCAGAAAACTAATAAGTTATCGAACACGGATGATAGTTTCCAGAGTATTTCTCATTACACACACACACACACACACACACACACACACACACACACACACACACACTAATCCTCCTTCCTAAGACTGTGACAGGAAGCATTTTAAGCAAGATTACGTACTCTTTATTAATACCTAATACTTGAACTTCAAGTTACTCGTGGCGTTAAAGTTACAACACTTCAAATGACGTTAAACACAATTCTGAAGTCTCCAAGTCCACAAAACACGACAAAATTCTCAGATACAAAAACCTCAGTGTACCAACACACACACACGTCGGAAACCTGATCAGTTATTGAGCAAACACTGAAAAGTTAACACTTGTGACTTCGGGTTTGGGTCCGCACCTCGGGTCGATAGTTTACAAAGGAAACAGATTAGTATTTCGCTTGCACCAACAAGAACTTTCCGGACAAAGGACCAGAAAGTTTGCGCAGTGCGAGAGAATATCAAGATTAACTTACAGTACAGAAACACATTTCCCTGTCAACGAGAGAAAAGGATCATTATTTAATGGCTGTAGAGTTAGAGGATGGTTGTTGCTTAATGCTTATTCTTCAGCCTGAAAAGGATCATTATTTAATGGCTGTAAAGTTAGAAGATGGTTGTTGCTTATATGCTTAATCTTCAGCCTGATAACCAAGGACTGAAGGTTACTGGAAAAGAATATTTTACTGGAGCGGGAAACAGACTTCAAAAACAGAGTATGACACCATAGACATAATTTGTTTTATGTGGTCATGGTTATAGGTACCAAACGAATAAAAAAAATCTCTTTTGGAAAGTCAGTGAGAAAGGGGCGTGAGTCAGTCAGTCTGCCAGGATTCTCAAATCCCAACAGAATCAGTCTGAAAAGGCGGTGCAAGTCACAGAAATACGAACTGACTAGCAAACCTAAATGGGAGAGAGGTCTTTCTTATGAGGCTCTCATGAGATGACGGGTGTAGTGATCGAAAAATCAAGGGGTTCATTTGTCTTCCGGTTAGTGTGAGAGGAAGGAAGTCACTCATTTTAATGAACATGAAGAGGTTTTCAGAATGCTGACGATAAAATAGCAAAGACTTTTAATATGGAAGCGAGAGCACTAGTTATAATAAGAGAGAAATAATAATATAAATTAGGAGAATACTGCGCCAGACTGCAACACGGGGACGTTTCGCCCTTAGCGTCAGGATCAATACTAATTAGGTGACATCCTCAAAAAAAAAAAAAAAAAAAAAAAAAAAAAAGTTAGAAAATTGTCCATTTTCTAAGCAAATTCTACATTTTTCAAAGGGAAGGAAAACCGGAGTCAATATATTTCTCCTTCCACTGTAGGATAAAAACAAGTAAAAAAATGCTCCGAAGTTTTGGCGCAATCGAGTTTTCTGTACAGCCGCTGCAGCGTATAATCAAGGCCACCGAAAATATATCTATCTTTCGGTGGTCTCGGTATAATGCTGTACGAGCAAGCGGCCCATGAATCTCTAACCACGGCCCGGTGGTGGCCTATCCTTTAGCGTTGCCAGAAGCACGATTATGGCAAACTTTAACCTTAAATAAAATGAAAACTACTGAGGCTAGAGGGCCGTGATCTGGTATATTTGATGATTGGAGGATGGATGATCAGCATACCAATTTGCAGCCCTCTAGCCTCAGTAGTTTTTAAGATCTGGGGGCGGACAGAAGAAAGTGGGGACGGACTAACACATGGCCATCTCAATAGTTTTCTTTTACAGAAAACTAAAATGGGGACAAAAACTTTAATCTCTCATGTGCAACCACTCAAAAAGCAAGCATCAGAAGATTGACAAAATCGAAAAAAAAAAAACTTGTTGATTGACTACTGAAAAAGATTTCCGAGAAGCATCCACAAAGACAGATTCACAGGAGCTAATGCGAATGCAGCATTTTCCAGTGCAATAAAAATTTCCACCTATTTTTAGAACCCAAGTTCTGAAAGCGTCCCATAATGCTCGAGGTCTGATGCACAAGTCAATCGACAAATAAATCCGAGCTGGGAACAATATCTCCGCGTTAACGGAGAAATCCAATTATCATTGTGTTCTGGACCTAATCGGCTATACTAGAACGATATGAAACCCCCCGCCCCGCCCCCTAAAAAAAAAAATGCAGTACAATAGCTCCTAAGGTACAATTCGCCACAAACATCGTAACGCATTTCTGGTAATAATTCTGCTGCAATAAAGCAATACCGCGACTGGTCTCTTGTTGCCTCTCTCTCTCTCTCTCTCTCTCTCTCTCTCTCTCTCTCTCTCTCTCTCGCAACAAAGAACAACTATTTTCTGCTATACTGTAATTCATTAATCGCATATAATCCAGGTGGTTCAAGGGAGCTTCGAATATTTTATTCGTGACACTGTCATTGACTAAATATAAAGTCAATTTCAGCTCTGCATTTTTCGCTGATCTTTCATACGTAAAGTCGAACCTATGATGCAACAGATATCAACAGTCTAAGTCACGCTGCTCCGGTCTTCTGTTTGGTGACCTGGTACCAGCACCGGATTTCATAATAACTTGGAAACTTTCATGGCTTTCATTTCAGAAAACGACTGTTTGGGTACACGTTTCGGTCAACTGAGAAACGGAAGTCTAATGATACCCAAGTGTGGTAATAAAGTATTGTAGAATCCGGTGCCAGCTATGAAACATGGCTATTTTTTAATCTCTAAAAGCGATGGTACTGCGAGCAAGCAATTTTCTGATATCTGCTGGTGTTTTTAGTTTTCTGTAAAAGAAAACTACTGTGACGGCTTTGTCTGTCCGTCCGCACTTTTTCTCTCCGCCCTCAGATCTTAAATACTACTGAGGCTAGAGGGCTGAAAATTGGTAAGTTTATCACCCACCCTCCAATCATCAAACATTCCAAATTGCAGCTCTCTAGCTTCAGTAGTTTTTATTTTATTTAAGGTTAAAGTTAGCCATACTCGTGCGCCTGGCACCGCTATAGGTACCAACAACTCATGCAGGGCACCACCGGGCAGTGGCTGAAAGTTTCATACAGCATTATACGCTGTACAGAAACCTCAATTGCACCGAAGAAACTTCGGCGCATTCTGTACTTGTTTCATTACATCTACGAAAAAGAAACGGAGCAATGCAAAATAACTCGATCATGGATCAGTTTTAAAAATTTCTCCTAAAGGATTTCTTCGGAAAAAATTCTCGTAAAGGATTTCTTCCTCAGCCGAAAATGCATTTGCCTCATAAACTTCACGCGAGAGAGAGAAAATCTTATAACAAATGGGCGGAACATCGTCAACAATGATGGTATCAAATTGCTGTCAACAAGAGATGCTCTAATGAGATTGCCTCCTGTAAAAATTGCGCCGGAGTTACTTCGGCGCAGTCGAGTTTTCCGTACAGCGTATAATCAAGCCCACCGAAAATAGATCTATCTTTCAGCGGTCTCGGTATAATGCTGTATGAGCCGCGGTGAAACTCTCAGCCGGCCGTGGTGGACTGTGTTGTTGCGTTGACAGAACCATGATTATGGCTGACTTTAACCTTAAATCAAATAAAAACTGATGAGGCTAGAGGGCTGCAATTTGGTATGTTTGATGATTGGATGGTGGATGATCAACACAACAATTTTCAGCCCTCTAGCTTCAGTAGTTTTTAAGATCTGAGGGCGGATAGAAAAAGTGCGGACAGAAAAAAGTGCGGACGGACAGACAAAACCAGACACAAGAGTTTTCTTTTCAGAAAACTAAAAACTCGTAACACCTTTGTGATACGAAGCGAGAAATTGCGTAATGTTTCATAAAAGAGGAAGAAATGGTACGGCGGTAGCAATATATCAAAACCATGCATTTCAAACTTTTCAAGAACTGTCAGAAATATCAAGTCCTCAGAATCTTGACTTCTTGCTCCTGTCATAATGTTTTACACTCTTGAGTTCCTCACTGCCAGACAAAAAAATATTACTTGAATTGAGAAAGTATATGATTATATACACACACATATATATATATATATGTGTGTGTGTGTATAGATATAGACATATATATATATATATATATATATATATATATATATATATATATATATATATATATATATATATATATATATGTCACAAAGAGAAATATAAAATCCTAAGACCGTGTACGACCTGACCCGTTGACCTGATAACATCGTTACTCGCATAAACACCAAAGCTTGCCAATAGGAAACTCGCGCCTATACCATACTTAGAGGAACTTGCAACTGAAAGATCTTCTTACTGAGTAAATCCATATGAAATACTTCTCTTGTTACACAAATCAATTTTTGGGCTGTTTTTTTCTTTCGTAATGAATTATACATCATTTTGGGTAAATTTTTCTTTTCCAATAAATTGTACTAGCTAAAATAAACGAAAGAACTAAGGTTGACAGAATCATAATGTGAACTAAATATATATATATACATATATATATATATATATATATATATATATATATATATATATATATATTTATATATATATATAATTTCTTTATTACATCATCAGGAATCTGTTGAATAATGAATATATTACTCAAAAAGTTATCGTCAAAGTTTTAAAAATCGTAAGAAAAATACAAATAAAATTCACCATATATATATGTATAATATATACATATATATAAAATACATTTTCCTTTGGGTCATCTAAGGGCAATAACGTTCACAAAACAAAAATTAAAGCAGACGTTTAGCGAAAATGTTGAAAAAAGCCACTGAAGTCATTTGAGTATACATTTTTTTTATTTCTCCTGCATCTGGAAATGGGATGGAATGGTATATAGAATTTTTAGCCCATGGCCAAGCGCTGGGACCTATGAGGTCATTCAGAGCTGAAAGAGAAATTGAGAGTACAAAGCAGTGAAGAGGGCACCCCCAGTCAGAAGCTTGGCCAACCCCCACTGGACACCCCCCCCAAGTTGAAATTCCCTTTGTAGCTAAACTTTAACCCTCACAGTATTTGATACATTTGCATATACTGTAGTAGGAGTTGAAATTCATTGAAAATTGAGCTCTATGACTATTTCAAATGCAGGTTTACTAATTCCTAACACTATAATTTTCCTTCATTCACGTGGATATATCCATTCGAGAATAGCATCTTTTACTAATCACAGAAATGGTACATTAGTTTTGTGTAACTTTCTTTGGCCCCCCCCAAAAAATATCTTAACCCCATCTAGGCACCCCGACCGGTACAAAGGTCTGAAAGGTGTAACAGGAGGAAAACCTCGCAGCTGCACTATGAAACAGCTGTTAGGAGAGGGTTGAGGAAAGTAAGATAGAAGGAAGAGAAATGACATCTAGAAATAAAGCACACGATGCTACGAGAAGCGAAATCCTTCCAACAGATTCCGCATTCTCCACTGCAGATTCGTGGGACAGTTCTTGCCAGACGCAATTTATGATAATGACGACGACAAAAGCTCTCGTCTCTCCTTCCCTCTGGCGTCCCAGCATCTGTGAAAAACGTCGTCCAAAATTCTCGAGAAAACGTGGATTCTAAAGGAATATTTCTGCCACAAAATCAAGGAGAGATCCCGCAGTTCCTTATGCCGTAATCCATTTTAAAGCTGCTTTCCATGTTAGATAAGAGAGCGAATTGGATGTTTTCAGTCATCTGTTCAAATGTGGGAACCAAGTAATTCAATTCGCCGGGTCAAAAGACACAAGAAGATGAGTAGGTCAGAGTCAATAGTCGAAGTGAATTGTAAACGTTTATTCAATCCAAAATGCATGAGAAGATGGTAATTCGTCAGAGATCTCATTCCCAGTCGTTGAAGTGTTGAATGAGGCGACAATTACCATTTTGGCGTTCCATCCTCATTGCCGAAGTGAGAGGAATATACGGAGAGTGATAAGGACCTTTCTTAGTCTTTGGAATTTTGTTGTGGCCAGAAAAATATCGGGGTAGAAATATTACCACGACTGAGAGGACGATAAGGTCCCGTACTTAGAATCAAAATTGACCCATCTTCACTAAGAGGGCTGAGTAGTACTAAGTCTGCAATACGTGGCCTTGTGTATGTGTGTGTGTGTGTGAGCGTGCGTATGTATATATACATGCATATACACAGACATACACATGCACATATATACATAAAACTTGGAAAATTCATAACTTGAGACAAAGTTTCAAGACTGAAATGAATGAATGAAGTAATAATAATAATAATAATAATAATAATAATAATAATAATAATAATAATAATAATAATAATAATAGATTTTATTTCTGCTCAAGGCCATATACATGGAATATACAAAGTAGAGACAATAACATACACAATCTTTATACGTAAGATAACATGACAAAAAAAAATATATATATAAATCGGCAATATCCACACAGTTGCTGAAGAAGTATATAAAAAACGGTATTCTTAATAATGGTAATAAAAACGACAGAGAAAAGTTTTTCTTTACAAAAAAAAAAAAAAAGACTTAATGATGATTAGAATCCACTCTTCCCAAGAAACGGAGAATCAGGTTTAGTGCCATCGCGTAATCAGTCTTCACATACCGGAAATGACTTTGTACGGTAATAAATACTCTCAACTCACCACGTTACATTTATATCAATATTTCCATGGTATATCCGTCTTCGTATGCAAACAAAAAATGCGGCGAAGTTTCTTCGGCGCAATCGAGTTTTCTGTACAGCTTATGATGCTGTGTGAAGTTCTCAGCCGCGGACCATGAAATTTTCAGCCACGGCCCGGTGCTGAACTGTGTTGTTGGCACCTATGGCGGTGCCAGACGCATGATCATGGCTAATTTCAACCTTAAATAAAATAAAAACTAATGAGGCTAGAGGGCTGCAATTTGGTATGTTTGATGATTGGAGGTTGGATGATCAACATGCCAATTTGCAGCCCTCTAGCCTCAGTAGCTTTTAAGATCTAAGGGCGGGCAGAAAAAGTGCGGACGGACGGATAAATAGCCATCTCAATAGTTTCTTTTACAGAAAAATAACTAGAAATTATAAACAATATAATGTTCAAATGTAGAGAAAACTTATTATATAATATATATATATATATAATATTTATATTATATGTATATATATGTATGTGTATGTATGCGTATGTGTATATTTAATGTTAATTTTTTATTGTACCCTCTACAGGCGTCATTTCCATTACGGGAAAAAGCCAAATGGCCGTATACGCATCAAAGTGATGTGCGCCTACTTGAACGTGCTTGAAATTGACCTTAAGGGAATATAAATTTCGAGAAATAACAACAAGCAGATAATGGAAAAGCAGTATCGAAATATATTATGATATCATTTAGAGTCTTTTTGAAATGAAGTTTTTTTTTTTTTACACGTGCTATTAAACGGTTTCTGAACAGCATTGTAACCTTAATGGCTCCAGCTTTTCCCCCTCATGTATTTTTCATTATTTAGGAAAAAAAAATTATTTCCGTGTGAAGTGATATTGCAAGTCTAATATGTTCTCTATTTTACTCGCTCGAAAAATTATTGTTCTCGTTGATGGTAACGGTAATAATCACCGCCAGTATTTTAACATTCAAATGCAAAATGTTATACGTTTAGGTTTCCTTGTAATTCTGACCGTTCAGAGATTTTTACTGTAAAAAAATTTAGCGATTTCGTTAACGCTCATATAAAAGTTCGTGAAAGATGAGAAAGATTCCAGGATCCTTTTTTTTTTCTTTTTACTGATGAATAACTTGGACGGAAGCCTCTTTAATATGCTGCCTTTGAATGTCAACTGGAACGAATTAAACTGAAGCTTGAAAATGTTTGAATATGCCATCTCTTTCTCTCTCTCTCTCTCTCTCTCTCTCTCTCTCTCTCTCTCTCTCTCTCTCTTTATACAGTATATATATACATATATATATATATATATATATATAATAGATATAGATATAAATATAAATGTATAAGTGTAAAACTGAATCACGAAAATATGGAACGTGATGAATATATAAACAAAGATAAAATCCACGATTATGGCTAATTTTAACCTTAAATAAAATAAAATCTGCTGAGGCTAGAGGGCTGCAATTTTGGAATGTTTGATGACTGGAGGGTGGATGATCTACATACAAATTTGCAGCCCTCTTGCCTCAGTAGTTTTTAAGATCTGAGGGCGGACAGAAAAAATGAACAACAGAGAAGCTGAGGAATTCATGGCCAAGGTCGTTGGAATTAGGTCAACTGTTGGTTTTTTTAGGCTCTCCTTGTACTGTTTGAAACTGCTTTTTTTTTACGTACACGTAAATGTAAAAAGAAGTAATTAATATTCAGAGGTAAAAAAAAAGAGTCAACTAAAAAAAAAGATTAAAGAAATGGTTTAAAGGGCAGAAGAAAGGAATAGAACGAACGGAATTCTGTTGATCATTTATTCACTAAAGGTTCCAAACTTTGCTAAGAAGTATAATATGTCATAACGTCCCGAAGTTCTCAAAAGGAAAGCTCTTTCCCTTGAGATGTTTCAGTATTCAAGTAGCTGAATAAATAATCAAGCTGAAAGAGACGGAGAGAGCTATGAAATTCCCTACACTGGCAAAATGTAGAGATAAGAGGTCGATTGACCCGGAGTCTAAGGACACTATTCTGGCCTAAAATGAAAAACTGCAGTATCTATGGAATTTTTGAAACCGAGATATGCCACCTACTGGGCTCGTGAAACACTAATTCACAAGTTACTACAGTTTCAGAATGATTCTTCAATGCTTTATTTAGGGGTCCCATCTGCAATATCTACCATTTTTCTCTGTTTTGAGTTTTTGCAGATACTGCAGTCTTCCATTTTAGGTCAGCATTGTTATTTTGTGGATTACTGCATAGGCCACTTCAGCAAGAGGGTACGACCATGTCCACTGCATGGGTTTGTTGCTAAACTGATTTTGATAGCAACCCCATGAGCGATCTCCAGATTTAATCCTTGTTTTAGCCTTGTGGGGGAGATGCAATACTTGCAGAACTAATGAAAAGAAATATAATTTATCTCTGTTCCCTGCCAAAATATGCTTGTTCTACGCACACGCATAAACACGCGCGCGCGCGCACACACACACACACGCACACACACACACATATATATATATATATATATATATATGTTACAGGGAATATGTGAAATCAGGGATTTCACGAAATCCCTTATAATTTGTGAAATGAGCAACTCGCTTAGAAACATGTGATCCCCTGGGGGCTAGTACTAAACACAGCGAAACAGGGATTCATGTACGCTGTTTCGCCGTGTTTAGTACTAGCCACTGGGAGATCAAATGCACTTAGGGACATTTGATCCCCAACGGGTTAGTACTAAACACAGAGAAATACATTTGACCCCCGGGGGGGCTAGTACTAAACACGGCGAAGCAGCGTAGATGAATCACTGTTTCGCCGTGTTCAGTACTAGCCCTCGGGGATCATAAACGAGTCGCTCATTTCGCAAACTCCCAAGGGATTTCGTGAATCCCTGTAACATGTATGTATATATATATATATATATATATATATATATATATATATATATATATATATATATATATATATATATAATCTCGATGAGGTCTTTCCCTAAGCATCTCGTCCCATCCACTTTACTCGTCCGTATTGCTAAAAGTATTTTATTTAAAAATAAATACTTCATTGCCTGCGCAGAATGGCAGCAGCATCATCATCATGAATAAAATCTTAAAGCACCGGCCATCATCGCACCATCTGATAGCGGCAGTTATACCACTGATAGCTCTCTTAGGGAGGTGAATAAGAATAAATATCACCTATTTTACCAGGTTTGCGCTCCGGTTTTTGAGTGTTTAGTTTTCTGTAAAAGCAAACTATTGAATAGATGGCTATTTGTCTGTCCGTCCGCACTTTTTCTGTCCGCCGTCAGATCTTTTAAAACTACTGAGGCTAGAGGGCTGCATATTGGTATGTTGATCATCCACCCTCCAGTCATCAAACATACCAAATTGCAGCCCTCTAGCCTCAGCAGTTTTGATTTTATTAATGTTAAAGTTAGCTATAATCGAAATAGGACAAGCCACCACCGACCCGTGGTTACAAATTCATATACAGAATTATACCGAGGCCACCGAAAGGGATCTATTTTAGGTGGCCTTGATTATACGCTGTACAGAAAACTCGATTGCGCCGACGAAACTTCGGCGCATTTTTTTACTGGTCTTCTTCGGATATCAAGTTTTCCTGGGATGTCTAGAAGTTAGGAATTCACTCTATGTCGGTGATTTTCAGTTTGGTTGAAGAGACCGGGTAATTTCATCCATTTCATCTATAAGTAAAAACCCCTGTCATTATCTTGGAGTGCGATGTTGGCAACATTTCTAGTCTATTTTTAGTATCTAATTTCAGCACGTTTTCATGCTAACGGCAATAAGCCAATATCCTTCTTGGCTGCTCAGGGTACACGGCATGGGGATTTACATTCATTCTCTCTCTCTCTCTCTCTCTCTCTCTCTCTCTCCGAAGTCATAATTTAATTTCAATAAGTCTGCGTGGGAGAGACTGCACTAACAATCTCTCGGGGTCATTTCCAACGTGTGGGAAGTCACTTATCCTGTGTCAGTCAGGTAAACCAGAGAGTAAGCTTTAATTATTTGTCATTGCTCTAAAACCCGTTCGGATTTCTTTCTAAAAAATAATGATTTCACTTTGCAACATGAAATAAAGATGACATAGTCGAGTGATAGCTTTATATTAACTTATTTCTGATGAACGTGATACGACCTTAGTGTTGTCTCTTCATATAAAGGTGGCTATTGATATTGTCGACTTGGTTGATTCATCTCATACTCTCTCTCTTTTGACACTGAGGTTAGACGCTGTTTTATTATTGGGGAAATACAGTCAGATCTTGTATGCACGTGTATTATTGTGTAAAACTCTTGAAACCAAATGAAAATACAAAACAAGGCACAATAACAAGGCGAAATCTTGAGCTGAAATAAAACGTTGAAGTAATAATTACTCCAGACAATGGTGGTGAATTCTTTTTAAAATAAAGATGAAATGACACCTAGCTATGTTACAGAGTTCCCAGCCCATACATATGCATATGTATGGGCACACACTCACACTCACACACGCACGCACGCACGCACAAATGTGGGATTCAAAAGAACGTCTTCAATCCAGCTATCTCAGAACACGAACTTGTTACCTTTCGCTTGTAAAGTAAACGCTCTAGCCGCTGGACCACGTACCCATATATATAATATATATTTATATATATATATATATATATATATATATATATATATATATATATATATATATATATATATATATATATATATATATATATATATATATACAGTGTGTAAGTGTAACATTTGGTCCGAGCTGTACTTACATGGGTGGCTGTCCACCAAAAGTATCAGACGTCGTCGACGCCCACAAGGCCCTTGAACATCCTAGAGTCAGTGCGTGGGACAATCAGTTTTGCTACAGAATTATCCTTCAGTGTTAATGGAAGCATCTCATCTTAACCTTCTTTGGATGAGTGGAGGCCAAGCAACCTGGAGTGGTGCATGCTTTATTGATCTACCGTCCTTGTGGAGAATACTGGTAACGTTGCGGACTCTCCCAAGGTAAGAGAAATGCGGCCTACTGTAGTAGCTACAGAGGTCACTTTGAATGATCGGTATTTGTTTCGATCTGGTAGCACAGAACAGAATATACAATTTAGGCCAAAGGCCAAGCATCGAGACCCATGAGGTCATTCAGCGCTGAAAGGAAAATTGAGAGTAAAAGGACTGAAAGGTGTAACAGGAGGAAAACCTCGCAATTGCAGTGTGAATCTATTGTTAGGAGAGCTTGGGAAGTAAGATGGAAGAGAGAAAATATGAAAGGAGGTACAGTTGAAGAAACGAAAGGGGTTGCAGCTAGGGGCCGAAGGGACGCTGCACTGACGGCATTACCACCCTACGGGGTCGACCCGGTAGATCTCAATCTTTCCTTTGATGGAGCGTCAGCATGAGCCGTGTTTCGCTCATTATTTTAGAGTGATTTATAGGCCGTTCCTGACGTAGCTCCGGAATAAAAGGACACGAGAGAGGAGGCATTATGAAGTTGACGTCATAGCTAGCGTGTGCTCAGTTTCTCCCTCAGGTAATTAAGGCATAATGCTGAGGGGGGGGACAGCTGTCGCTAATTTCCCGTTTACCGGTTTATTTAGCGTTCCAAATAGCGATCGCTTTGCCAATTTTAGCCGGTGAGTGATTGTTTCAATCGAGTCACACGAAATGCAGCAGTCTCTCCCATGGGCCTATGAATTTGAAGGTATCCCAAACCACCTCACATTTCAGCAGTAAAAGTGGTATTTACATAGTCTTGCACACTGTGAGTTGCTTTGATCACGAACTCTTGGCAATGTCAGGCTCTTCTCTTATACAGGTTTAGTGACGTTGGCGCTATATCTGTCTTTCTCATAGTTTCTTTTTTCAAGTAAAATGTCCGGTACGGTTGGCTTCAGAATAAAGCTTCAGTTAAGGATCTCATATATATATATATATATATATATATATATATATATATATATATATATATATATATATATATATATATATATATATATATATATAAGTATAGCCTACATACATACATACATATATATGCACATATATAGGCATATACATACACATATTACATCTACCCACATCATCACTTTCCTTTGCCGCTAAATCGGC
Organism: Macrobrachium rosenbergii; assembly: GCF_040412425.1. Classification (NCBI taxonomy): domain Eukaryota; kingdom Metazoa; phylum Arthropoda; class Malacostraca; order Decapoda; family Palaemonidae; genus Macrobrachium; species Macrobrachium rosenbergii. The sequence goes on from NC_089772.1 coordinate 14,173,861, forward strand.
CATAGAGAATTATGAGGGTTGATATAACTGAGAACATTTATATTTGGGGGGAAGACTAAGACTTTTCCCCCGGTGTGATACAGGTTAGTCTCTGCCCATTGCAAAAAGCGCTCTGAATAAATGAGGTGGCTATTTCTCTAGCTGTTTTGCCTGCAATTTATGCTCTTTAATATCAAGGGTCCTTACTTTTTCGATCTCAAAAGAAGAGATCGCGAAGATTTTGCGGCGCGTGGCTCTCAGATGCAAACGTTTGAGCACATGCACTAATATCATTTAGAGTATTTAAAGTCGCTTGAGTTTATAAATAGAGGCATTGAAGAACCCATTGTTAAAAAAATTTTCCGGGAGAAAGAACCTTTTGTGGAAGTGAATTAACCCGAATATATTTTCTGTTTATTTGCCGCAGAACTTGAAATAGAAAATAAATACGTAAATAAACAAATACGAGAGAGAGAGAGAGAGAGAGAGAGAGAGAGAGAGAGAGAGAGAGAGAGAGAGAGAGAGAGAGAGAGAGAGAGGGGAAACATCTGTGGAGATTCTGCAAGGGGAATAGTCTTCCCATTCTTCTGTGTCGTATGCAAACGATAAGTACGGAAAGAGAATCATATATACAGTATATATATACATATATATTTGTATATCTGTCTATCTATCAATATATATATATATATATATATATATATATATATATATAAAATATTATTTAATTGTGATATATGATGCAATGAAAAATAAAAAAAAGATATTGGGGTGCCCTAGTTATTCTCGCCTACTACATGCATTTATGGAGAGAGAGAGAGAGAGAGAGAGAGAGAGAGAGAGAGAGAGAGAGAAAGAGAAGCAGATTATTGAAAATGTCAGAGGTCAGCGGAGCTCGAATCAAAATCTGAATATTAACATAATGGTTACGGTGCTTGTAATGAGTTCTGTCTGGTTGATAGGACGTCCGCACGTTACCGTTCTTTTCATAACTCGACACTCAAACGGGCGCTTTACACGTTATCGACCAATTGCTTTAATCTCTGCCACTGTGGCGGGTTGGAAGTCTCCTCCCAAAACTTGCAATCATTTTATTGAAAATCAAGTAACATAAAATTGCATTTGTTTTTTCAGACATGAATATTATTTTGACCAAGGTTAGACCACCTCGGACATCTCTTGTTGGCCGGGTGGCCTAGGGCGTCAATGATCGTCGTTGGTTCTCACTCATGTTCGGCAGTTCGATCCCGTGAAGTGACGAATCACTTACCAATTATAATTCCCCTTCGGCATATTATTCCGAGGTAGAGCGAATTGGGTACTAAACGACATTTGTAGCTTAATTTGTGTTTATAAAAATATATATATATATATATATATATATATATATATATATATATATATATATATATATATATATATATGGTTGCATATATATATATTATATATAAACATTTATATGTACGTGTTTATATATAAATATATATATATATATATATATATATATATATATATATATATATATATATATATATATATATATACATACACACATAAACATTTAGCTACAAATGTTTAATATCCAATTGGCTCTACCTCGGAAATAATACTGAATGGGTATTATAATTGAAAAGTGACTTTTATATTTCCAGGCGAACGTGTTTATAAATGTAATCAGGATAAGAAAAAACATTTTGATACGGTACTGGATGATGTTGAAAAGACGTTTTAAAAGTCTGGAAATATAATGATAACGAAAATGAAGCGACCACCATAAATGAAGTAATTACGAACCTCCTATAATTGTCATTACATATGTAATATATTGGACTGAAATTCCAATTGCAGGGTATGTGGATGAACTGATTATAAAATTATGGGAAAATGAATGCTATTTAAAGCACGCTTGTTCAAATTTTTTTTTGACAGTGGATTGTCGATGGAATGATTGGCTGATCAGCCAAATGATTTGCTCATATCCGAGTTTGCATCACCATGAAATGGGATGATAAGTTTCGGTCAGCAACAATGAAATCGGATTTGTGTTTTGACAGAAAAGTGAACGCCTCCAGTGCAGAGCTGGAAATAGCATCCACGCCACCAAAAGATAGCTATGTTTGTATTTTATAATACAATAGTGATATGAGAATATACATACAATATTGTTGGACACAGTGAAGTAAAAAGCACAACTTTTTAAAAGATAATGGAGATGATGATGCACCAAAGATCGAAATTCGCTCAGTTCGTGAAAAGCTTGGATGTTGATCAAGTGAAATGGAGGAATAATTTTCATACCGTGAATGGCTTTTTGTAAGCTTTAACCGACTTCCTTTAATAAAAGACAAGTGCATCCCTTTAGTCAGAGATCTCCACCTTTCCCACCTGCATTTTGAATGATTTACAATGCAGTTATGAGATGAGAAGTAGCCGAGAATGCTTGGATGCTTTTTAACACAGGTTCATAACAAATAATCTAACAGAATTCGATTCATACATGCACGTTTATATACATACATATATATATATATATATATGTATATATTTACACATGTATTTATGTATACATATATATATATATATATATATATATATATATATATATATATATATATATATATATATATATATATATATATGTATATATAAATATATATATATAATATATATACAAGTATATATACATGTATATACTGTGTATATATACACATAAATAAATCAAAATCCATGAAAAAACAGAAACAATGTTTCTCTTCCTTTCGTGGATTTTGTCTTTATATATTCATATATATCCATATTCTATTAAAGAAAGCCACTTATAGCTTACAAAAAGGCATGCATAAACTTCAGCTACCATTCGTCGCCACACAGTACAAAAATTATTCTTCCATTTTACATGATAAAGGTCCTACCTATTCACGAGCTTCGAATTTTGATTTTGGGATCATCATTTCCATGGATCTTTTTGGAAAGAAATGCTTTCCTTCACTGTATCCAGTAATACAACATCAATATTGTATTATAAAATACAAATATAACGATCTTTTGGTAGTAAGGATGCTCTTTCCAGCTCTGCACTGGCGGCGTTCACTTTTCGATCAAAACACAAATCTGATTTTATTGTTACTGACCGAAACTTACCATCCCATTTCATGGTGATGCAAATTCGGATATGAGCAAATCATTTGGCTGATCAGCCAATCATCCCATCGACAATCCACTGCCAAAAAAAATTTTTTAAACATGCGTGCTTTTAATAGCATGCATTTTCCCATAATTTTATAATCAGTTCGTCCACATACGCTGCAAATGGTATTTCAGTCCAACATATGACATTTAATGACAATTACGTGACGTTCGTAATCACTTCATTTATGGTGGTCGTTTGATTTTCGTATCATTATATTTCCAGACTTTTAAAGTCTTTTTAACATTATCCATTGTTATATCAAAATGCTTTTTCTTGTCCCGATGACATTTGTAAACACGTTCGCCTTTAAATATAAAAGTCACTTGTCTATTATAATTCCCATTCGATATTATTTCCGAGGTAGAGCGAATTGGATATTAAACGACATTTGTAGCTTCATGTTTGTGAGTGTGTATGTATGTATGTGTATATATATGTATATATACATATATACATACATATATACATATGTATATATATACATATTTATATATATATATTATATATACATACATATATATACACATACATATATATAATTTTATATATATAAATATAAAAGCCATTATTCATATATTTTTAACTTACACATAAAAAAAGATTGTTCATCTTCTGCTAATCTTTTTTTTTCTCCATTTCATGCAATTTACCTCCAGAGCAGAGCCCCAACATCAAACATACAATGATGATCGGAACGTGTATCATTTCTGGTTTTAATGACTCGCATTTTTCCAGCAAATAGATCCCCGTGTTATGAGCGTTAATGTGATTACTGGATTGAGTTAACAACGAAAAATGTCATCTATAAATAAGGTAAAATTGACAGAAAAACTGTTGAATGCTCATTCCCATCAACAGCCGCATAATTTAAGCGGTATCTATTTTTATTCCCCTATAACAATTTATGGAACTTACGAATTTGTGGCAATTTGTCATAAAGCGCTACACATGATTACAGTTCTCGACGTAGCGAACTCATTGAATCAAAGAAAACTACCAATAACATTTCAGAATAATGGTAACGCTTTATAGAATTGAACTGAATATAGAATTTAGGGCAAAGGCCGAGCGGTGGGACCTCTAAGAGTAAGAGGTCATTCAGTGCTGAAACGTAAATTGACAGCAAAAGGTTTGAAAGGTGTCACTGGAGGAAAACCTCTTAGTTGCACTATGAATCAATTGTTAGGAGAGGGTGGAAAGTAAGATGGAGGAGAATATGAAAGGAGAGACAGTAAAAGATACGAAAGGGGTGCAGCTACGGGCCTATGGAAGGCACGCTACAAAGAGCCTTAAGTAATGTCTACAGTGTATCGCACGAGGTGCACTGACGGCACTACCGCCCCTTCCCCCCCGCCTCTACCCTACGGGGGTAACAATTTCTAATACTGTATCATAAGATTTTATCATTTTCATTCGCTAAAAATTGGAAGTTATACAATGCCACGCGAATAGTTTCATTTTGACCGTTTTATGCCATAAGCGAAAGAAATATCGTTTAATCAATTCACTGTGTCTTGGATAAAAATTATGAAGCCGTAACTTTTAAAAATAACTGTTCCTGCATTTTAATAATTTTTCATATATAAAGTCTGCTGCTCCATTAATCTTTCTTTGTGATCTCATTGTTATTAACTGTCCTCTGACTTCACGGTGATTAATGTGACCTAATTATAATTAACAATCACTGGATCAACATAAATCACGCCAGTGTTTATTTTGTCTGCTTAAAGTCCGAAGCGTGAGTGGCTTTGTAAACGAAAACTTCTCTTGAAATCATATAACAATAAGTAATAAAATGCCCCGAAGTTTCGTCGGCCCAATCGAGTTTTCTATACAGTTGCCACAGCGTATAATCCAGGCCACCGGTGGTCTCGGTATAATGCTGTATGAGCCGCGGTTCATGAAACTTTAACTTTAAGAAAAGTAATTTTTTCTGTTGAGTAGCCTACTCAAACAATATCATTTCAAGAGAAATGAATTGTATTGTTACGTAAATGATGGGGAATCACGCCAGTAAAAATTCTATAAATGATATATACTGAGAGACTGTCTGTCGACGCCAACTCCTTATGGAATATGCAATAGGATTTTAATCTTTTGGGAGCCGACTGCGACATTATTCATTGTCGTGGAAATTCCTCTCTCAAGAGTATTTAAGTATGTTTGTCTAATTTACCCGGGTCTTAATCCCTGTCTTTATATGATATTCAACAGGGGGTAAAAATGATACGTTATGTGGAATTCTTCGCCAGAAATGCATTGACGTATTTCACTTGAAATCAAGTCATTGCACCTCATGCGGTTCACTGTAGGCATTACTGAAGGTTCTTTGCAGCGTCGCTTCCTTAGGCCACTAGCTGCAACCTATTTCATTCCTTTTACTGTACTTCCATTCATGGTCTCTTTCTTCCATTTTGCTATCCACCCTCTTCTAACAATTATTTCATAGTGCAACTGCTTTGAGGTTTTTTTCCTCCTGTTACAAGTTTCAAACCTACCTACTCTCGATTTCCCTTCCAGCGCTGAATGACCTCATAGGTCCCAGTGCTTGGCCTTTGGCCGAAACTCTATATTCCTACAGTACTGGTAGAATTGCATTGTGGAGATACTGGTCAAATATAAGGTAATTATTTATTTAGCGACTTTACTAAAGCTTGTACTTAATCACTGTTATTAACGAAGGCCATCCCTTGTTCATACATAATACTTTCACATCTTGATTTACGTTTTTTCGTACAAGTTACTTTTCATCACAGGACTTCGAAACTTTTAATACTTAAAACACAGAGCTGATCCTGTCTGACCGTAGTGGAAAACAGTCGTAACAAACGAACGCAAACAGAACAGAAACCGTTGTCATTTTAGTTTTCTGTACAAGAAACTATTGTGCCGGCTTTGTCTGTCCGTCCGCACTTTATTCTGTCCGCCCGCAGTTCTTAAAAACTACTGTGGCTAGCGGGCTGCAATTTGGTATGTTGATCATCCACCCTCCAATCATCAAACATACCGAATTACAATTACCGAATTACAATTACAATTATAAAAAAAAAATCCTTAATTACAATGAGTTTTGATAATATGCGTTCCGACTATACAGCATGTTTTGTTTTTAATGATCTAGTGAATTTGCGACATACGCCGATATGAAACAAAATCTTTGAACACACAAAACTGTTAGACTTATATGAAATATATTAAAAGTTCCCTACAGTGCAGTACAGATTTTTGCCTCCTAAAGCAATACAGTGTTAGTTTAGTTATCATTTTCTATTATTCCATTCATAATTACATCGGAGTAATGAGTATAAAATGAATAAGCTGTATACGGCGCAGTAGATAGAACATTCATGAATTTCCTTGGGCAGTCTTCACTTGTGAACAAAAGGGAACAATTACACTTATAAAAAAAAACGTTCCTTTGTTACAAAGAGTTTTGAGAATATGCGTCCTGACTTTATAGAATGTTTTTTTAATGACCTAGTGAATTTGTGACATATACTGATATTAAAAAAAAAATAAGGTGGGCTAATCCTAGTAATGTCGTCAATGTTAAAAAATTTTTTGACTAGAGAGAGAGAGAGAGAGAGAGAGAGAGAGAGAGAGAGAGAGAGAGAGAGAGAGAGAGAGAGAGAGATTCTACCACAATCAGGTGTTTGTGCTTCGTTTTGTTCCTGACTTCGTTTCATTACAGAACTGCAGTTGCATGTGTAGCGATTTTTATTTTTTTTTATTTTTCTATGTATGACACAGCAAGCTTAATACAATATTCTCTCTCTCTCTCTCTCTCTCTCTCTCTCTCTCTCTCTCTCTCTCTCTCTCTCTGGTAAAAATTTTCAACACTGACGACAAAGCTAGGATTAAGCCATTTTTTTTTTTATATTTTATTGATATCAAAATAGTCACAAATTCACTAGATTTAAAAAAAACATTCTGTATAGTCGGAACATATTTTCAAAACTAATTGTAATAAAGGAATGTTTTTATAATTGTAGCAACTGTTCCCTTTTGTTCACAAGTGAAGACTGCCCAAGGAAATTCATGAATGTTTTATAAACATTGCCGTATACAGCTTATTCATTTTATACTCATTCTTTGTAATTATGAATGGAATAACAGAAAACAATGACTAAAACCAACTTTGTATTGCTTTAGGAGGTAGAAATCTGTACCGCACCGTAGCGAACTTTTAATCTATTTCATATATACCTAACAGTTCTGTGCGTTCAAAAAAAAATTTTTTTTTTTTCATTAAAACAATTCGTTTGCCGTACTTTATTTCTTCATTTATTTTCCAAAGGGAATTACTGGTTTTCCTTTCCTATTTGTTTCTCTATATACCAAAACTTTCCATAACGGAAAAATGCCACGAGCACTCGCACTCTGTAGGGCAGAGAATTATGGGTATGCCTGTAAATGTGCAATGTAAGGGCACACAGCCTTTGTGCACTGTTCTTTTGCCCAAGTTATTTTGGGTGTTTGCAATTGCATGACAAGTTTTTTGCGAACTTTTGAAATCCGCATTGAAATGTTTCCTCAAAAATTATTATTTGTTCCAGCTTATTATTCAGAATTAAACGCATGCACCGTGTTCTGTAATAAAGTCTTTTAGATACCAACATATTGCTGTATGCCATGATTTATTTATTCATTTATTCATTTATTCATTTATTTATTTATTATTATTATTATTATTATTATTTCAGTAGATGAAACCTATTCACACGGAACAAGCACACCAAAGAGGCCACTGACTTGAAATTCAAGCTTCCAAAGAATGTCGGTTTCAACCTCCCACCGCAGCAGACGCCCCCAACACCGCAGCAGTAACTGATCATGATACAGAGCCATTGATTTTTCATCGCCCTGGGGGAGACGCGAACCCACTGCAACGTCCGAGTGGCATGCCACGACACTAACCACTACACCAGCGGACCAGAATGTAATCGCTTCGCGAATGTTAATAACTGCACGAACTATCAGATTTATAGAATTTATATTAATGAATATTATGGGACTGCTTCATGACTTCAAGTTAATAAATAATATTCTAAAAAAATGCTCTCCAACTTAAAAAGGTTTGATACGCCTGCTTTAAAGACTGTGTGAATGAAACTATATTTTGAAACGCATATCTGGTTATTATATCGATCATGTGTATATTTCCTGCAGGACATTTTTGTGTTGTCGAAGTAATTTGAGGGTTATTTCTTTTCTAATTCCGAATTAGTCCCTTACTTACTTCCTAATACATTCACTCCCACATTTATTTGCTCTTCCATAAGAAAATTTCAGTTGAAAATTCAAATTTAAAACTGGCATAAATTATAAGAAAAGAAATTTGCACAAATCTAGACTTTTCAGAAAATCAAAGTCAGGATCTAGAATTTAGGACAATGGCCAAGCACTGGGACCTATGAGGTCATTCAGCGCCGAAAGGGAAATTGACAGTAGGAAGGTCTGTAAGGTGTGACAGGAAGAACACCTCGCAGTTGCACTATGAAACAACTGTAAAAGAGGGTGGAAAGTCGGATGGAAGAAAGAGAATACGAACGGAGGTCCAGTAAAAGGAATGAAAGGGGTTGTAGCTAGGGGCCGAAGGGACGCTGCAAAGAACCTTAAGTAATGCCTACAGTGCACCACGTGAGGTGCACTGACGGCACTAACGTCCCACGGGGAGGGAATAATATTGTATTTTCTTTTTCTTTTGAAAGAGAGCCCAAGCATAATTCAATATGAAGTTCACATACGTACAAATGCATGTCGATATACTGTCATGTAACCTTTTCGTGGACATAGATAGATAATCCTATTACAAATTAATAACATGAAAAACATTACAAAATCGCTTGGTAAAGAGCTTTGTTCCGGGGGAACAATTTTCCAACATTTACAAAAAGTCGATCCAGCACATATATTTTATTTATACAATTTCATGACTAAAATTCCCATTCAATTGACCTAAAAACCATTCTTCTTCATTTATGTCACTCCGTGTGTCATTTTACCCTACTATAATTTCGTAACTAATGCAAGGCCATTTAAATTCGTGTTTCGTCATCCTATTTTGATAAGTTTATCTACAGCGATTAATATGTTAGAATACGCACCAACAGTACTTTGCCTTCATCAACACGAACTCTGCAATAAAAAATTTAAATCGGATTGCAAAGGTACAAATTACATTTGAATGATTCTGCATCCCTAATGGTTACATTAATTTCTGTCTCCTAACACCTCATGCTGTCACTCAAACCCTAGTTGCATGACAAGTAACATTTTTATAACAAACTGTTCTAGTTTTCAGTAAAAGAAAACTGCTGAGATTGCTATTTGTCCGTCCGTCCGCACTTTTTCTGTCCGCCCTCAGATCTTAAAAACTACTGAGGCTAGAGGGCTGCAAATTGGTATGTTGATCATCCACCCTCCCATCATCAAACATAGCAAACTGCAGCCCTCTAGCCTCAGTAGTTTTTATTTTATTTAAGGTAACAGTTAGATCGTGCATCTGACACCGCTATAGGTGCCAACAAAACATGCCATCACCGAGCCGTGGCTGAAAGTTTCATGGGCCGTGGCTGAGAGTTTCATACAGCAATTTAAAACCGCTAATCGATTTAAGAAAGTAAGAGGGCTTTGTACTATCAGCAATGATAGTTACACTATGGTTAGACGAACAGTCGGAAATGGATGATCTGACGGAGAGAGAGCAAAACCGGCCCCCCCCCAAAAAAAAAAAAAAATTGTACAGGAAAAGAACTGTATTCAATAAGCAGTGCTGAGTAATGTTTCTAATATTGTGGGGAGAAGAAGCATTTGTGGCGTAACGTCACTTACATCGGGTGGACCCAGTGCGGGATTTAAAGAGGAAGGAAGGATATTCAGTTGCCCACGAAAGTCCTTCCGGATTCCTCAAGGAATCATGTTGTAAGATGACCCAGACCAGCTACCATTAAGGCCTTTAAAGAAGGGAAAACCCTATCGATCTCATAAGTAGTGAAGGTATGGGTCAGGGAGAGGCAGAGTAGAAAGGGGAAAAAAGAACTGAAGGACTTATGGCACAAAGGAATGCCCTTTTCACTAGCACATGCTTTAGGATAGGATAGGAATATAGAATTTAGGCCAAAAGCCAAGCGCCGGGACCTATGAGGCCATCTCAGCGCTGGAAGGGAAACTGAGAGTTGGTAGGTTTGAAAGGTGTAACAGGCGGATTGTTAGGAGAGGGTGGGTAGCAAGATGGAAGAGAGAGAATATGAATGGAGGTACAGTCAAAGAAATGAAAGGGGTTGCAGCTAGGGGCCGAGGGGACGCTGGAAAGAACCTTCCGTAATGCCTACAGTGCACCCTGTGGGGTGCACTGACGGCGCTAACCCCCTACGGGGTGAAGATACTTTAGATCCATATGAGAGAAATATGAGAATTTCATAGGTTTATTTGACAAAGGACCACTAAGCTTTTTCTTAAGTATTACGAGTGATAAATTAAGGCACATTGTAAGAAATAATTTCCTTTGAAGCAAAGAAATAGGGAAATAAGACAGTATCTAGGAGTTACAGATATATAAAAGCCAGCAGAAAGTTATGGATGAAAGATTACGTTGGTCAGGTAGTCGGGTTTAGTGTCACATAAATTTTTCCATCACAGCACAGAAAACAAGATGATCTTGTTACTTCCCCATTGGGTGCAGGGGGAACATAGCCCTCCATTGTGGTGTCCAATTACCCACAAAAGGAAACGAGTAAAAAATGCGCCGAAGTTTGTTCCGCGCAGTCGAGTTATCTGTACAGCGTATATTGCTGCATGAAACTCTCAGCTGCGGCCCATGAAACTTTCACCCATCGCTCGGTGGTGGCCTGTTGTAGGCATCTATAGTGGTGCCAGAAGACGATCATGGCTAACTTTAACTTTAAATAAAATAAAAACTATTTAGGCTAGAGGGCTGCAATTTGTTATGTTTGATGATTGGAGGGTGGATGATCAACATACCAATTTGCAAACCTCTAGCCTCAGTAGTTTTTAAGATATGAGGGCGGACAGAAAAAGTGGACGGACAGACAAATAGCCATCTCAATAGTTTTCTTTTACAGAAAACTAAAACAGTTTAAGACTAATCAAACACAAAATCTGAAGACCTTCATTATTCAAGTGGGTTATATTAGTAACTAGCTGACCAACCCGGCGCTGCCGGTAAAACTCTGAAGAACTCAGGAAAATTTTCCTGCACCTCCTTGAACTGACTGTCCCTTTTATCCAGGAATTACCGTGATGACTGTCCCTTTTATCCAAATATTACTGTGCTGACTGTCCCATTTATCCAGGTATTACTGTGCTGACTGTCCCATTTATCCAGGTATTACTGTGGTGATTGTTCATTTTATCCAGAAATTACTGTACTATATGTCCCTTTTATACAAATATTACTTTGCTGACGTCCATTTTCATCCAGGAATTACTGTGCTGACTGTTCCTTTTATTCAGGTATTACTGTGGTGACTGTCCCTTTTATCCAGGAATTACTGTGATGACTGTCCCTTTTATCCAAATATTACTGTGCTGACTGTCCCATTTATCCAGGTATTACTGTGCTGACTGTCCCTTTTACCCAGGTATTACTGAGCTGACTGTCCCTTTTATCCAGACATTTCTGTGCTGACTGTCCCATTTATCCAGGTATTACTGAGCTGCTTGTCCATTTTATCCAGGTATTACAGTGGACTGTCCCTTTTTTCCAGGTATTACAGTGGACTGTCCCTTTTTTCCAGGTATTACTGTGGTGACTGTCCATTTTATCCAAATATTACTGTCGTGACTATCACATTTCCCCCCACTAAACCTAAACGCACTCCCCGCTTAACTGAAACACGCCCACCACACCTAAGCACACCTCCCACTAAACCTAAACACACCTCCCACTAAACCTGAACACATCCCCTGCTAAAACCTAAACACACACCCCACTAAACCTAAACACAAACCTTGAGACAGAATTATTAATCACAGGAAAGAAAAGCAGTTTCATTTATAAAATTCTACTGTATGGTATCGAGTACATGAAATGAGGTGTGATAAACACGTAGAGTTTATTCACCACGTAAGTTACAAAGGGAAGAGAGAATAGGGGTGGAGGAATGTTGAAGGGGAAGGGGAAGGGATACGGATTTGAAACCTACCCTATTATTTAAGTTGAGTCAAATGATGGCCACGTGCCAAATTTTGTCGAGATCGGTCAAGCGGTTCGGATTTCTGTGGCACATAGTTACAAATATACAAACATACATTCACTTTTTATATATAAGATGCCATTCATTGACAGTCGCTCAATCTCCTTACTGAAAATATAGGCTATTATTGTGTTAGGCCTATTAAATGAAATGCCGTGTATTCCACTCTTTCATCATGGTCGAATCAAATTATGGTGAACAATAAAGTTTTCCCATCAGAACTTACGTGAGCTTATTTGACAGTTAAAAAAAAAAAGTAAAAAATTTCTTCGCCGCAATCGAGTTTTCTGTACAGCGCATAATCAAGGTCACCGAAAACAGATGTATCTTTAGGTGGTCTCGGTATAATGCTGAATGAGCCGCAGCCAACGAAACTTTAACAACGGCCTTATGGTGGCCTATCGTATATCGTTGCCAGAAGCACGATTATGGCTAATTTTAACCTTCAATAAAATAAAAACTACTGAGGCTAGAAGGCTGCAATTTGGTATGTTTAATGAGTGGAGGGTGGATGATCAACATATCAATTTGCAGCCCTCTAGTCTCAGACGGAGGACAGAAAAAGTGCGGACGGCACAACAGTTTTCTTTTGCAGACAACTAAAGACCGAGGCAAGGTTCGATTGCACAATGAAAGGAAATTCGAAACTGTCACTGGCAGAAGAAAGAGACTGAGCGTAGCATGGAAGAAAATAAGATGAGGACAATGAAAGGATGGAGAATACTGTCTTATAGACTCTAGCCGTCAGGGTTACTTCTAGACGCATAGATTTTCTGATGCAGTATTTCGGATGCCAGTAATCTGTCGTCTACTCTACCCCCTCAAATGCAGTTACACCCCTTTTGGTTGACGCCTGACCATTTCCAACACTTGGGCACCACCTTCATTTCCAATACATCACACGCTTGCACCTCCACATTTTCTACAACCACACATCTCCCACACCACAGTCCTCCCACATCCTAGGCCTACCATATATGGCTACGCCTTCTCTGATAATGTTATGACCTTTTAAGAAGTGAAGCTTTCTTTATCTAAAAGTTGTAAAGTTTTTAGTATGGAGAGTCAATAAAACGGAAAGGTGATCTCCCTGCCGAACGCGTGACACTCTGAAGGCTGCATAGTACTCTCGTTTAATTATTCTAAGAATATGTTATTCTTTTTTTACAAGCAAATTAATTATTACTGTACAATATATTTCGAAATATATTACATATAAAAAAATGAAATGAATTGTATCGAGAAGTCCAGTAATCTATTTACATACGGCCAGTCATCTATAAGCATATAAATGATTAACAATATATGATTCTGTAACAAAAAAAAAAAAAAAAAATAGCAATGCATATCGAACAATCAGTATTCTCTATACATACCAATAAATCTTTCTAAATATTCCTTGTAATAAAAACCTACTACACACACATTTATCTATCTATCTATCTACCTATCTATCTATCTATCTATCTATCTATCTATCTATCTATCTATCTATCTATCTATATATATATATATATATATATATATATATATATATATATATAGAATGATGGGTGGTGGCTATCAACAACCCAGATATAGCCGTAAGGAACCTGAGGAAGACATCTCAGTCATTTGCACAGTTTTATTAGTTACGTTTCAAGGTCTAGCTCATTATCAAGGCTGTAAATAAAAATATATATACATTAGAACATCATATTAGACTGACTAAAAAATAGTGTGCTGAAAACAATTACAAAATATTCAGTTTAATATGCCAGGTGGGAGAAAGATATTACCACCCAGCCTCTCGGATGTTACTGAAAGTTCGCACTGATTGTCACAGAGGCGTTAGATATAGTACTGGGGTCCGGTTCTCTAATCCGGAGTTTTCTAATATTAGAGAGCATGCGAATATGTGCACAACCAATATTGGATATAATCATTTTAGATTTCTGTCGAGGGCTCGTACTCCTCAGCAGCTGGTAATCCTTGAGTCTCTTATATAAAACAGGTAGTCTCGGAGTTAAACAGTCAAACTGCCTCCATCCCTCTTTCCCTAGCACGAGTTTTAGCCAAGACTTTTAACGTTTCTCCCTGTCAATCGTATTGTTTCTCTCCGCCTGGATGGTCATACCTTTCTCTTGGCGTTTTAAACTGGATGTTTTGTAATTGTTCTTAAGCATACTACTTTTCAGTCTGAGTCTTATATGATATTTCAATGTGTACTGTATATTTTTATGTACAGCTTTGATAATGAGGCTTGGCCTTGAAACTCGAGCAATAAAACTACGCAAATACCTGAGATGTCTTCCTCAAATTCCTTAGTTTATATATATATATATATATATATATATATATATATATATATATATATATATATATATATATATATATATATATACATAAATAATCAACACACAATCACGCGTGGAACAGAAATAAATTTCTGACTCACATCAGGATCGAACCCTTGCCTTTCAATTGAAAGACCTGGGTTCGATCCTGATGCGAGTCAAATTTAAATATATATATATATACTGTATATATATGTCTTCTTCAAGTTCCTTTAGTTTTTTTTTATATATATGCAAGTATTGCCCTCATGCATCACTGCTTTAGGGATAAAAACAAGGTATATCACCCTACATTAAGACTTTCAGGCCTACCTACCTACCTACGGCCAAGCATTTTTAACGGCAAGCAAGAAACAGCCTCACTGTGAAGGCAGTACCACACTCGTCCTAGAAACTGAATTTTATTCAGCATGTCTACCTTTGGTATTTCCGGGAGCAATTATCTAGAGAAAGTTTCGAAAACACGTCCAGCTAAACTGGATTTTTTCCCGCCATGCTCTGCATCTTGTAAACAAACCAACGACAGAAAGTTTTTTTTTTTTTTTTGTCCTAAGGCTTTGGAACGATAAATAGAGTTGTTAAATATGGGCTACCATTATAAGGTATTGTAGACTCATCTGGACTAAAAAATATTCATAAAAGGACATCAAGGAAAATACCTGCCGAATCAATACGTATAGGTCTAGCGTTTGCTTGGCAAAGATTATTTTTGTTGTTGCTGCCATTCTTAAAGCGCCCCCCCCCACCCCCAACCCTTTTTGGTATGATGATTTGATAACTTTGACCATAGAGAATTTGTTTTTAAAGGTTCGAAATTTAATTTGTACTTATAGTAAGATTTAAATCTTCCCAAATGAGCAGTTTGAGAGCGTATGTAAAGCCTAGGCTGCCAACTTCATATTCTCGCTGTTACCAATCTATGAGACGTATCGTTTGATAAAAAAAAAAAAAAAACAATTGAACCAGGATGAAAAATACAGGTATTTTCAATTTGAATCGAATAATAGAAACTGTTGCCTTTAATTAGTTTACGTCGTGTCGAGATACTCTCGCCGAGTTTAACTTTCGGAGTTTTGGCGGGAAACCACTTTTGATAAACTGCATTTTGTTAATTAACTCTAACGCTGCCTATACATGTCCAAAACTGAAAAATAAATGGCAGAGACAACATCCTTCAAGCCTACCTACTGCAAAGAATTCTTCATGACCGACAAAAATCCAAGAGGATTTTGTCAGGCACCAAAAGACAAAGACCTGTTGACACAACCATTGTTTTATAGGCCTAGGCCTAGTTTCTAAGCTACCTTAATAACGAGCAAGATCCTTTTTTTTCATTTACTTTACATTACGTGGCATATATATAGGAGTAATGATGTTCTGATTTCAATAAGGAAATCGCCATTGCAATAATATGCTGAAAATGTAAGACATGTTAATTTTCTAGCTCGTACCATGCTATTAACCGGACACCATCTGCCTAGCACACAATTATGGGTAAATAAGTTTCAATACGCTTTGCTTACCAGCGAAATCATACACCATCTTCTCCTGGAGAATTCTCGTCCCAATCCCTGCAATTTTAAGGTGCAAAATATCCCTTAATGGAGAGGAATGACAAAAGAAAAAAATGACGAACACACACTAAGCCAAGATCCCGGGTGACTGAAGCCGCGAACAGCTGCCACCAGCAAATCGAACTACCCAGAACCAGTACCTAGTTGACATCTCCAAGTGACACACCTACGGCGGTGTTTTGTCGTTTCGTCTGTTTTGTCTGTGTGCTTGCCTGTCTGTGAAGACGAAGAAACGATTAAAGACTCCATTAACGTTCGAATTTTATGCCAGGTCGAAGGTTTAACGTGAAAATTGAGTGTTTGTGCGGTTAACACGTCTTGGTTAAGTGGCGTGCCCATGGCGGTGTTTTGTCGTTTCGTCTGTTTTGTCTGTGAAGACGAAGAAACGATTAAAGACTCCATTAACGTTCAAAGTCTTTGCCAGGCTGAAGGTTTGACGGGAAAACTTGAGTGTTTGTGGGGCTAACGTCTGATTAAATGGCATCCGAAGGAAACAAACGTTTTGTTTCTCGTTTTAACTGAACCGGAACGTTCAGGCTAGTTCGAACTTTGTGACTATTTTCTAAAATTTTTGGTAAACATGCTCAATAACTCGGACTTCAACCATGACCGTGTATAAATAACGTGTGGAGAGAGTTCCAGACGAAAAGACGCTGCAGGAGAGGCCGTTTTGGGTCAAGTTTGCTGAACTGTACAAGGAACCTCCATATCTGCGGAAGGTGACAATGCCGGAATGGAGTGGAGCGTCTTACGATATTCTTTTGGAATACTCAGAGAGGGATGCCATAGCTGCTCACGAAATGCAGTGACCAAGTAAAAAAAAAAGCTCAGTGAGTACAGCTTTTAGAAAGGAGCATCATAGACGATGTCTATGGTGGTGGACTGGTGGTTACACAGATGATGTATCCATTATGGTACTCCGATCTGGGCATAGGTTCGTCAAGGATCAAGAAATGGCTCGACCCTCAGTGACTAAGTAAGGTAAGATGAATAGATTATCCGCACTAGCTCTGGGCATTTATTCATTGTATAGGATAATAAGCATGTTTCGTTGTTATCGCCCAAGATGTAATGCAAACTTTAAGATAAGTCTTATAACGCTGTAGGGTCATGCATCATCATCCTTCTGCTCTTACGTCAGACACTCCCCTTGCGGTGTAGTTCTGCGCATGCATTTTGTTATATAAAAAGTATATGAAATAGGCGCAGTACTGCGTGGGGATAGCGAAATGGGCGCAGCAGTGTATGGGGATATTGCTGTCATTATACCATTATTATTGTACTAAAGTTCATTGCTGTCAATATGTTATTTTTATTGGACTAAAGCCTATTGCTATCATTGTACTGTTATTGTACTATAGTCCATTGCTATCTGTGTGCTGTTATTGTTGTACTAAAGCTTATTGCTATCACTATGCTATTATCACTGTATTGTTGATAATTATGTTAATAATGGCTCATGAAGACACATTGGTGGTTATTAGGCTTAGGCCTATATGGAAGAAGACATTGCCCTTAATTATCGCATTAAGGTCAAACATGGGATTGCCCTTAATTATCACATTAAGGTAAAACAGGGGATTGCCCTTAATTATCACATTAAGGTAAAACAGGGGAGGTGGGCGGGGGGTGGGGGGAAGGGGTTTAGATTTGAATGTGGTGGATCCAAATATGGAACCAGTGCCCCAAGAGATTATCATTTTTTGGAAGGGTTGGGGAATCGGCGTCATAATGTTAAAACAGTCGACGTGGTCAGCTGGACTTTTGTTTCTTTGTGAAATTGTTCATCCAATCAAATCCTATACCTTCAGCATTTCGACCTGCCAAGTAAAGGTACTTTGTTGCAGGGGTGTTTTAGGCCTAAGCACTTGGACGCTGGCTAGTTGCCTAGGGCCCAACGATTCCAGGGGCCACTAGTTCCAAATTGTCCATGAGAGATGCTCACAGATTTTTTTTTTAATTCTTAAACAAGGGTGGGTGGGTAAAGGTCCTGTTAAAACGAGGTTCCTGCGCATTTTTTTTTAGCCCAGGGTTAGGTGATGTGTAAATGAACCTGCCTTGCTGTACACACGCATATATGTTGTATCATACGATTTTTCCTCGTAGTGGAATCATGCATGCTACTGCATAATTTTCCCCGAAAGTTTTTGTATCTTTGTGTAAAAAGCTTTCAGCATGACTCCAAAAGATCAGGCTTTTGGTGCAATGATGAAAATGTGCAACATAAAAAAAAATGTTCACATTAAACATCATCAGTTTGGTTAAGAATGTGTCACAGAGACAATACAACATATTTTTGAAGAGAAATATTGACGAGTAAAGCCTTCGTACAGTCCAATATTCATTACTGTTCCAGTTTTTCACTGCCATTTCATAAACAACTAATTTAAAGGTGATAAGTTTCATGACAGGCAAAATATTGATTCAGAGAGAGAGAGAGAGAGAGAGAGAGAGAGAGAGAGAGAGAGAGAGAGAGAGAGAGAGGTTAACTTCATTCCCAAAACCATATTTTCATAAATGCATTTAGATGTAGGTAAAGGGACTGTCTACATGTAAAATGACGCCCGATATAGAGAGCACACATTTGATTTTGAAGGCAGACTTGAATTAGTACCTTTTTTGGTCTAGGCTTAAGCTGCGTCCACACGATCGAGTGTTGTTGGACGAACTTTGTCCGATGTGACGTCAGAAGCGGAGAAACAGCGGGCAAAGTCAGAACTTTGCCCAAACTTTGCCCACTTCTGACGTCACACTGGACAAAGTTCGTCGAACAAAGCTCGATCGTGTGGACGCAGCCTTAGATATAGGCCTACTCGCTTAGGACGAAGCGTCCTGGATGGAACCGATACTACTATATAGCAGTTGAATTCATAATTTCGCCTGTAGGAATTTTGGCTGATATCATAGGAATAGTTTGATGTCATCGACACCGGGTTACAAGGTACGTTGTTGTCGGGTGGGTGGACACTGGGGAAGGTTTGTGAAAAGTGATTGTGTGCTCCAGCTGATTCATGTAGGCATAGGATAAGGAGGATCCCGCCCCCCCCCCGCCAAACTAGGTTCATATGAATGAAAGTGCAATTATATATTAGCTTTGCCGTCAGCTTAGATTAAAGTTGTTCCAGAATATGCAGTGCCTTTTAGTTTTCTGTAAAAGAAAACTATTGTGCCGGCTTTGTCTGTCCGTCCGCACTTTTTCTGTCCGCCCTCAGATCTTAAAAACTACTGAGGCTAGAGGGCTGCAAATTGGTATGTTGATCATCCACCCTCCAATCACCAAACATACCAAATTGCAGCCCTCAAACCTCAGTAGTTATTTTATTTAGGGTTAAAGTTAGTCATAATCGTGCTTCTGGCAAGGGTATAGGATAGGCCATCACCTGGCCGTGCTTAAAGTTTCACGGGCCGCGGCTCATACATCGTTATACCTAGACCACCGAAAGATAGATTTATTTTCGGTGGCCTTGGTTATACTCGTTCATTTTGTTTTTTATAATTAAAGTGTCATTTTAAAACTGGGAGGGGACGAATCACAGTGATGAACGGTGATCGTACTTCCAAGCCGGGTTCCCTCGCAGACGAAAAGTAGCGCATGGAAACTCTCTCTTTCGAAGTTTTCAACTCGTTAAAACTTGATGTTCCTCAGATCTGTTTTGACAGGGCCCTATACCTCCCGGGGTTCCGAAACGGGGACTCTTTATAGGAACCTTCCGGGTAATTACGGCTGCAACGTCCTTACTCAGACTTGGAAATGACAGGAAACGCCTGAAAAAAAAAAAAAAAAGGTCTGTCAGATTAATACCAAAAACTCTTCTGTCGTCATCCAAAGATTTATATTTTCTGTTCCCTGACACAATGTTCAGTCTCTCAATCCTATATATACCTCGTTAATAAGCAGGGGGTTAGTGCCGTCAGTGCACCTCATGCGATGCACTGTAGGCATTACTAAAGGTTCTTTGCAGCGTGCCTTCGGCCCCCAGCTGCAACCCCTTTAGTTCCCTTTACTGTACATCCTTTCATATTCTCTTTCTTCCATCTTGCTATCCTAGTTTTCCTTTCCAGCGCTGAATGACCTCATAGGTCCCAGTGCTTGGCCTGTGGCTTAAACTCTATATTCCATTCCATCCCAACAGGAATTAAGCCCCGATGAAAATATGATTTGATATTTACACGCCGTAGGTACTGATCAGTGCTGCGTTATTAATCCTGTATATTCATTTTATAATGGCTTTCATTTGGAGCCATGTTCATACAAAAATACGTTTACAAAGGAGGCCATTGATAACCATTTCATTACAAACGCACTTCACACGCTTTACGGGAAACATTGTTTGTATGATGTTAGTAAAATTTACATTTAAAAAAAAAATAATCAAATTTAGTACCCATTTCGTTCTTTAAGAATATCAGCGATGTAGCAGGCTAAGAACCCCGTAGGGGGGTAGTGGCGTCAGTGCGCCTCATGCGGTGTACTGTAGGCAATGCTTAAGGTTCTTTGCAGCGTGCCTTCCTTAGGCCCCGAGCTGCAACCTCTTTCATTGCTTTTACTGTACTTCCTTTCATATTCTCTTCCATCTTACTTTCCACCTTCTCCCAAAAATTGATTCATAGTGCAACTGCGGGGCTGTGCTCATGTTAAGCCTTTGAATACTGTCAATTTCCGTTTCAGCGCTGAATGACCTCATGGGTACCAGTGCTTGGCTTTTGGCCTAAATTCTATATTCAGTTCAATTCAACGGGCTAAGAAGTTCAGTGACAGTATCAAGCAATTTACTTATGTTGTAACGTCAATTTCCGTCGTTTCCATATATCAAGAGGAGCATGTCAGCAATATATTCCTTCAGTTGCAGGATAAAATAATAAAATTCTCAGTTGCAACGGATTGAAAGGAAGCATCAAAAGATAGGCAGTATAGATTGAACGTTTCCAAGAGTAACTATGGAGAGAAATATACTGGTAACTTCCAAAACGTCAGAATCACACGCGTGTGTATGTGTATGTACACATGCGGTATGAAATATACATTTTCCCGTCAAAACCGATACCAATGATCATTTCCTGGTATCTGAATTCTCGGTCATTTAAAAAAAAAAAATTCCAGGTATTTCTAAAAACCAAAGGCTCCAGGGGTATTCCAGTACATTCCGGCCGTAATGCACAACTCATTCGACCAACCGTTTCATCCGGAGGCTGTCGAAATATTCCCACGTTGCTAGAAAGCCGAAAATGTTTCAGTCTTTTATATTGCGGTCGTAAACAAAAAAATTCAATTACTATTTTCATTCGCCAGCCTGATAGGCTATTCTAGAACGTAACGGCGCAGATAAAGAAAGCAGAAAGTACCATGCAGGGGCCGATGCCATCCAACGTGCAACTGATACTGTCGTTAAAAGATTTTAAGGTAATAATTTTGCCGCGATGAAATGAAACCGCAACTGATCGGTGCCTATTTCTCTGAATCCCCCCCCCCCGCCTCATTCTCTCTCTCTCTCCCCGTAGGCCGGACAGTGCCGTCAGCGCACCTCATGCGGTGTGCTGTTGGCATTACTTAAGGTTCTTTGCAGTGTCCCTTCGGCCCCTAGCTGCAACCCCTTTCGTTCCTTTTACCGTGCCTCCTTTCATATTCTCTTTCTTCCATCTTACTTTCCACCCTCTCATAACAGTTGATTCATGGTGCAACTGCTTTGAGGTTTTCCTCCAAACCTTTCAACTGTCAATTCCGTTTCAGGGCTGAATGACCTCATAGGTCCCAGTGCTTGGCCTTTGGCCTCAATTCTGTATTCAGTTCTGCATTCAGCCAGCCTCTCTCTCTCTCTCTCTCTCTCTCTCTCTCTCTCTCTCTCTCTCTCTCTCTCTCTCTCTCTCTCTCTCAATGCGCAGCTGTATATACGCGATCCATTAATCGCACATATTCCGAGGGCGAAAAAGTTTGTGAAATAGACATCAGTCCGGCGTGCTTCATGACGCTTCACCGGTGACGGCGTGAGGCGCTCTCATAAACTGAAGAAAAATCAACAGCAGTTCGGTATTTCGCCCTTACCATTTGTCCTCAATATTTAAGACAAAACCTTATATGCAGTAAAGACTGGCTCATATTAAAAGTCACATTGGTTTGGTCATTCCTTTTTTTGACTTCCTGCCAAATCTGAAATTGAGATTGGCGAAACGCAATGTGAAGAGGTGGAAGGTGAAAGAGAATCGCGAAGGGTGGATGCTGTAAGGGGAACAACTCATTAGGCATCTGATGTTTTTTCTTTTTAGTTTTCTGAAAGGAAAACTATAGAGATGGTATTGTCTGTCCGTCCGCAATTGTTCTGTCCGCCCTCAGATCTTAAAAACTACTGAGGCTAGAGGGCTGCAAATTGGTATGTTGATCATTCACCCTCCAATCATCAAACATACCAAATTGCAGCCCTGTAGCCTCGGTAGTTTTGATTTTATTTAAGGTTAAAGTTAGCCATAATCGTGCTTCTGGCAACGATATGGGACAGGCCAGCACCGGGTCGTGGTTAGAATCTCGTGGGCCGCGGCTCATACAGCATTATACCGAGACCACCGAAAGATAGATCTGTTTTCGGTGACCTTGATTATACACTGTAGCAGCTGTACAGAAAACTCGATTTCGCTGAAGAAACTTTGGCGCATTTTTTTTTTTTTTTTATAAAGAAATAGCTCAAACGTAGAAAGACCGTTGTGCGGAAAATGCGATGAAAAGCAAATTATGAAAGGATTTTCTCCTCAGAGGACGTTGCAATTGCTGTTAATTCTTTTAGATTTGCAAGAGAAGGAAAACAGGCCAAAATAATGGAGTTGCACAACTTCAACAATGACGATTTCCAAAAGGAAAACTGCGGATCCACTTTAACTGCTTTTTCTGGTACAAAATATTTTTTTCTGAACCATCATAATGCAACGCATGATGCCTTTTGTAATACGAAGCGGATAATGACGGAATTACCAATCTGAAAGTAATATTTCATAATGCAGCCAGCACAAAAGCGCAGTTATATGTTTGTTGCAAGAGTAAAGATTGCTGTTGATTAAAAAAAATAAAAAGGAGATAATTTCTTTTGTAATTCTTTGCCCAATGTGCCAATCTTTGCGTTTTTGTAGGTTTATAGAATACAAAAAGTTTTTGTAGCTTTTTATCTTTGTTTTTAGTTTTCTGTAAAAGGAAACTATTGTGCCGGCTTTGTCTGTCCGTCCGCAGTTTATTCTGTCGGCACTTTTTTCTGTCCTCACTCTTTTTCTCCGCACTTTAACTGTCCGCCCTCAGGCCTTAAAAACTACTGAGGCTAGAGGGCTGCAAATTGGTATGTTGATCATCCACCCTCCCATCATCAAACATAGCAAACTGCAGCCCTCTAGCCTCAGTAGTTTTGATTTTATTTCAGGTCAAAGTTAGCCATAATTGTGCTGCTAGCAACGATATAGGATAGGCCACCACCGGGCCGTGGTTAAAGTTTCACGGGCGGCGGCTCTTACAGCATTATACCGAGGCCACCGAGACATACCTCTTGATTATACGCTGTAGCGGCTGCACAGAAAACTCGATTGCGCCGAAGAAACTTCGGCGCATTTTTTTACTTGTTTTCAGTTATTACTAATGCTGCTTCAGTGTTCATAGTGAATTGACTGTCTATATACGGTCAGCTGCTTTTGAATTCATGCTTATTTCTTAATAATCACATGAACGCATATGGTCATGGTGAAAAATTGATTATTATAAATTCATGAACAATTGTAGTTTTTCTTGTAAAAAAAAAACTACATCATAAACGTAGTTGATCTGGTGAACAAGTATGATGAATTTCAGGTTACAATGCGTTCATTGTCTCATCACATAACTACGGAATCACTCTTCCCTCTTGCAAGAAAAACAAATCTCCATATTCGAATGTCCAAGTAAATACTGAAAAATGTGGTGCGTTTTTTAATGATTATCATTAGCAGCAATAGTATTAGTACTGAGAGAATACATTTATGAATTCATAAGTTGAACGTTTTTAAAATTATATTTAATATTTCCAAGAGCGAAAACGCGTAATTTCAAGTGAAATATGACTGGACTGTCAAACATCACATCGTGAATTCGGCGCAATCGAGTTTTCTGTACATCGTATAATCAAGGCCAGGGAAAACAAATCTATCGGTGGTTTCGATATAATGCTGTATTAGTCGCGGCCCATGAAACTTTAACCATGGCCCGGTGATGGCCTGGCCTATATCGTTGCCAGGCGCACGATTATGGCTAACTTTAACCTTAATTAAAATAAAAACTACTGAGGCTACAGGGCTGCAATTTGGCATGTTTGATGATTGGGGGGTGGATGGTCAACATAACAATTTGCAGCCCTCTGGCCTCAGTAGTCTTTAAGATCTGAAGGCGGACAGAAAAAGTGCGGACGGACAGACAAAGCTGGCACAATAGTTTGCTTTTCAGAAAAGTAAAAAAAAAAAAAAAAAAAACACACACACACACACACACATGAAAGAGCTCATTTCTGATTTTTGAGGCAAATACCAACTAAAATAAAACAAAATCCACCCACCGTTTTCCTCACAAATCCCATGAGTCCAGATACCAATCACTCGCTCTTTCTAAATAAGTACTCCACATGATTCCTGTTACGTCATCGCTGGTGAAGAAGGATTTAAAATTTGTTTGGAATGGTGGCTTTGCCGTGTGATGCGCTTTCACGGGATATCATCCCCTCAAATCCTTTTCATCAGCGTCCATTCATTTATCATCGTACTGTTTTTCATTTTAAAGCTACGCCAGTCTCTCAACCTTGATGTTTTTTTCGTCTGAAATTTTCGCGGGCACAAATGTAACAATGTAGGAAAATACCTACTCGAGACTTTGAGAGCTTCTAAATTTTAAATTGAACAAAGGTAAACATCAGCTTAAATAATCTCCTTTAATGTCTTTACTCATTTCTGCTTATCTATTGTTTTTTGAGCATTATTTGTCTAAAATGACGGATCCCACGTCATCCAAAATAGGGTTTACACCACAAAAGGTTCAATATCATCACGCAAAAAAAAAAAGCAAAAAACGAAATAAAAAAGATCATGGGGATTAGACGTCAATTACATGAAAATAAATCCGTGTTTTGCAACTTACATACTTCAGAAAGATGCAGACATTATTTTTATCTGACGTACCGTTCGCATTTCCGAGCACATTATCATTGCAAGTGAATTCGAACACGGTAATTTTTAGGGTTAGACTGAAGCACTTTCAATAGACTGCATGGCGATGTGTCAATATGAAATTCTTTTTCCCTGGTGGTCAGTCTGGTTGTCAACATCCCTTGTCATTTTAAAAATAACTATTATTATTATTATTATTATTATTATTATTATTATTATTATTATTATTATTATTATTATTATTATTATTAGGCATCGTTTCTTGCTGCTTTGTTCAATATATTTCAAAATAATTATGTAGAATATTTACTCATGTAATTGACAGAAAACCTAGCCATATTTCATGGGTCGTGGCTGAGAGTTTCATGGGCCGCGACTTAGAGTTTCGTGCTCCGTGGCTGAAAGTTTCATACGGGGTTATACGCTGTACAGAAAGTTCGATTGCGCAGAAGAAACTTCGGCGCATTTTTAATTTTTATTATATTAGTTTATAACATAGGTGATAGACTTCATTGCTAGAACAGTCTAGCAATCACATGAAGCTCACAGCACGGAAATGGGATTTATCAAAACACCAAACAAGATGCTTGTCCCTTTAATAATTGTAAGTTTGACTGTGTAGTTTTGGCTCTGAAAACGAAATACGTTACACAGAAATCAAGAATAAAAAACAGATGTATATGACAAGCGATATAGAATATACCGGTACGTTAAGACGTTTTCCTATATTTATGTGGAGCGTCCTGATGAAGGTATCATCACAATATGAGTAATGGTGTAGGGTAGGGCCGTCCAACCCCGTGCCCGTGGCCCAAAATTGGCCCGTTTGATTCTGGAAGTGGCCCGGTAGAGAAAAATAAGTGAAAGTATATTTCTCTATTTTATATCATGAAAATTTCTTATTCCTAAATTCTGAGTAAATATATATAGCCTATATGTATGTGTGTGTGTGTTTTATATATATGTATGTATATATATATATATATATATATATATATATATATATATATATATATATATATATATAAAGACATAATCCAGCTAAGTAAAGGACGACAGTCGAAAGGCCTCAGCACTCCAGTGTTTCTCTTTCCTTCATGGATTTTGTCTTTCTTCATATATTCATCACGTTCCATATTTTCGTGATTCAGTTACACATACATACATACATATATATATATACACACATATACATATAGCCTACATACACACACACACACACACAGTGGCCCCCATGACATTTTGGTTTTTCAAGAGTGGCCCTCAGACTAAACAGCTCAAACGGCCCTGGTGTAGGAAATATTTGACATACACAAAGCGAACAAACACCACGAATACGGTAACTAGTGGAATATTCACAAATATTTAATTAGACCCACGAAATTATACGATAAGCAGACAACGAAAATAGCAAAAAGGAAATGGTATTAACCGACTCATATTCAGAAATGTTTGAACGGTAGATTTCCAGTTGACTAACCAGTCGGATGAATTGCCAGTGTTCGAGTTTGCATTACAGCGAAGCAGGACGGCAGGTTTTATTCATTAACAATAAATTCGTGTTAAAATTCTGGTAGACAAGAGCTGACGGGATTGTTAGGTAAGAGGCAAAACTGATTCGTTAGCGAATGGATGAAGAGGTTGGCAAGTAAAATATTGAGGTATCATCTTAAAGAAGAGATGACGAATGGGAGCTAAACTCTTCATAGCCGAGTTAAAGATGAGAATTCTAAGTCATAAGTTTTTATATATATATATATATATATATATATATATATATATATATATATATATATATATATATATATATATATATATGACTTCATTTTGATTCATACACCAGTGCATTCTCGTTGTCAAAAATGATCGCAAAATATAAATAATTCTTGAAATTACACCGAGCTTATAAAATATCAAATGCATTTTGTACATATTTGCTTCGTATGTTGAACTGCAGGGATTCCGAAATATTAATAATTGAGAGTGAAAAACTGGTGCCATTCTATAATGAGAGCAACTGCCTTCAACATTTCCAGTTTACAGTTTTATTGGTTAGTTTATAATATAATGCAATATATTATACTATTAAGACTCAATATGGGACTAAAGCGAGTATATATCATAATATTACAAGTTGAAAATGCTCCGAAGTTTCTTCGGCGCATTCGAGTGTCCTGTACAGCTTACAGTCAAGGCCACCGGAAACAGATCTATCTTTCGGTGATCTCGGTATAATGCTGCATGAGCCGCGGACCGTGAGACTTTAACCACGGCCCGGTGGTGGCCTGGCCTGTATTTTTGCCAGACGCACGATTGTGGCTAACTTTATAACCTTAAATAAAATAAAAACTACTGAGGCTAGAGGGCTGCAATTTGGTATGTTTGATAATTGGAGGGTGGATGATCAACATACCAATTTGCAGCCCTCTAGCCTTAATAGTTTTTAAGATCTGAGGGCGGACAGAAAAAAGTGCGGACGGACAGACAACGCCGGCACAATAGTTTTCTTTTACAGAAAACTAACAAGCAGCCTATACGAACATTCGAAGGGAATTATCTGTAACTGCAAACATAGAAGATCAGAAATGAACGTACCTTGGTCGGGGTGTCATACGATTTTTTTTTTTTTATGAAGGAGCCAAAAGATATTCAGCGCAGTAGGCCTATATTACTACCTCTGGTGAGGTATAGTAAAAGCTTTTTATATGCCGTTATCAGATAGTGTCTAAAATGTTTTACACTGAGGTCGTTAATTGTGAAAGTGTTCGTGAAAATATACATATTTGTATATGCAAAAGCACACATATATATGCGTGTGTGCTTGTGTATATGCATACATGTATGTGTGTTTTTGTATGTGCACACACACACATATATATATATTATATATATATATATATATATATATATAATATATATATATATATATATATATATATATATATATATATATATATATATATATATATATATATATATATATATATATATATATATATATATATATATATATATATATATATATATATATATATATATATATATATATATATATATATAATATATATATATATATATATATATATATATATATATATATATATATATATATATATATATATATATATATATATATATATATATATATATATATATATATATATATATATATATATATATATATATATATATATATACATAGGCTATATACTGACTGTGAATGCATCTCTGCTAATGCTCTAATACGGTAAGAAGATGATTTAGGAAAATTTCCCTGGATTTGCATGTCATATTACTAAAAGTTGACCGTGAGTATCACGCAACATTATCATCGAGGCACGTGTCAGTTCCGGAGACCCCGGAAGCTGTCATTTGAAGGCTAATTTGGAAATCCGACGGTGGCATGAATAATTTTGTGAAAAACAAACTCTCTCAGCGTCGAGCGCTTTCAAATGACTTCCTTCTCCATAATGCGAAATGAAACGCTCACGAGTCTTGGAGAAGATAGACCTCAGATGAGCTAGACTAGACATTGCTGTGATTTAGAAATGTGAATATGAACAGAATTAAAAAGATTTATGCGGTGCACTGTAGGCATTACTTTAGGTTCTTTGCAGCGTCCCTTCGGCCCCTAGCTGCAACCCCTTTCGTTTCTTTGACTGTACCTCCGTTCACAGTCTCTTCCATCTGACTATCAGGCAGGCTAGATGTTGGTGTGATTAGCTTTAAGAAAATGAACAGAAGCAATAAGATTTATGCGGTGCACTGTAGGCATTACTCAAGGTTCTTTGCAGCGTCCCTTCGGCCCCTAGCTGCAACCCCTTTCATTCCTTTTACTGCACCTCCGTTCATAGTCTCTTTCTTCCATCTGACTTTCCTCAACCCTCTCCTAACAATTGTTTCATAGTGCAGTGCAAGGTTTTACTCCTGTTACGCCTTTAAAACCTTTTTTTTCTGTCAATTTCCGTTTCAGCACTGAATGACCTCATAGGTCCCCGCGCTTGGCCTTCTGGCCAAAATTCTCTATTCCATTCCTTTATTGATTCGTCAGTCTCCTGCCACTTAACCTTCATGCGTGTAGTTACAATGATAACGTTTATTTGCACAGGAAACCAAACAGGGGTCATTATAATGTGCCATCATCGTCCTGGTCATTTCCAGATGTTACACATCGTCGTCCGTGTCTTTCTCGTCACTTTGTTTATTTATGAATTTACATTTTATTTTCAGTTTCGTTCACATGTATTTCCTAGTGGCAAATAATTAAAAATAGTTAAAACTTTATCCTAGTAAGTTCGTCTTTGGGAAAGTTCTTTCTCTTAGGCAGAGATTTTAATTATGGATCCTCTTTGCATTTATTTTTATTCAAGAACTTAAATCAACTCCATGCATTACGTACTTCTCTATATCAAATAAACTTCCCCAAGAATTATGAACAGGAAATTCTTAACGATCCTTTGAAGAAGAGGTCATAAAAACAGCTTTGCAGAAGAGGTCACAAAAACAGCTTTGGAGAAGAGGTCACAAAAACAGCTTTGAAGAAGATGTCACAAAAACAGCTTTGGAGAAGAGGTCACAAAAACAGCTTTGGAGAAGAGGTCACAAAAACAGCTTTGGAGAAGAGGTCACAAAAACATCTTTGGAGAAGAAGTCACAAAAACAGCTTTGAATAAGAGGTCACAAAAACAGCTTTGAAGAAGATGTCACAAAAACAGCTTTGGAGAAGAGGTCACAAAAACAGCTTTGGAGAAGAGGTCACAAAAACAGCTTTGGAGAAGAGGTCACAAAAACAGCTTTGGAGAAGAGGTCACAAAAACAGCTTTGGAGAAGAGGTCACAAAAACAGCTTTGGAGAAGAGGTCACAAAAACAGCTTTGGAGAAGAGGTCACAAAAGCAGCTTTGGAGAAGAGGTCACAAAAGCAGCTTTGGAGAAGAGGTCACAAAAACAGCTTTGGAGAAGAGGTCACAAAAACAGCTTTGGAGAAGAGGTCACAAAAACAGCTTTGGAGAAGAAGTCACAAAAACAAGTTTTGAAGAAGAGGTCACAAAAACAGCTTTGGAGAAGAGGTCACAAAACCAGCTTTGGAGAAGAGGTCACAAAAACAGCTTTGGAGAAGAGGTCACAAAAACAGCTTTGGAGAAGAGGTCATCAAGTATTTGCAAGAGTGGTATAATTACCACTTTTGCTGCTGAAATATGAAGCTGTTTGGGACACCTCCAAATTCAGGTCCCTGGGAGTGGCTGCTACATTTTGTGTGAATCGATTCAAACGATTATTTTCCGGCTAAATCTGGCAAGTGACGCCATTAGGGACAGTAACTAAGCCTGTAAACGGAGAATTAGCGACAGCGGCCCCCCCCCCCTCGGTATTTTGCTTTAATTACTCGCAGGCGAAACTGGGCACACTAGCAATTACCTCGGTATGATATCACTTACTCTCTGGGTACACAACGTCAGGCTATACCGATCAATCTCACTTCAATAATGCACATAATACCTCCCCAGGTTCACATTGCAACGAAAATATGAAGGAACACTGCTGGACCATTCTCGGGGCAGTGCCGTCAGTGCACCTCACGGGGCGCTCTGTAGGTATTACTAATGGTTCTTTGGAGCGTCCCTTCGGCCCCTAGCTGCAACCCCTTTCACTCCTTTTACTGTAATTCCATTCATATTATCGCTCTTCCATCTTGCCGTCCACCCTCTCCTAACAATTATTTCATAGTGCAACTGCCTTGAGGTTTTCCTCCTGTTACACCTTTCAAACCCACCTACTTTCAATTTCCTTTCCACCGCCCAGTGACCTCATAGGCCCCAGTGCTTGGCCTGTGGCCTTAGCTCTGTAATCCATTCGATTCCATTCCTGTATTCCATTCCCGGTAACCCCGAAGCAACTAGGCCGGATTTCCCGCACCTTGAGAAGTCCGAGAGATTAAGAGTAATCTCCACAGGGACTCTGCAGATCAAATAAGCACGCAACCGTCCAGATTGCCTGGACTCCATCATACAATCAAAATTCAGTTCTCAGGATAATGCACGTATCCATGTATATGTACACATATACATATGAATATGCATATGGATGAATATGCGAAGTCACTGACATGTATTGAAAATGAGCATTATTTTCTTTATATTTTGAAAAGCCTCCAATAAAAATCATTTTAGCAATTTTTATTGCATTTGTTTTCTGAATCGGGGGAAAAAAACGTGGATTTCATTCATCCATTTTACTGCGTATTGTTTCATGGTCTTTCACGAGCTATAAGTTCAAGAGACATTTGCATATGAAATATAATTTCATTGTCTCCAGAGTGGAGCTGCGCCTCTACCTCGGGATGGAAGAGGAGAAATTGCGGGCTGACAAAATCAGTCGGAAATTGGTGGAATTGGTTCGGAGATGTTTCACTGATTCAAGAAAAAAAAAATACAAGAAAATATAGAAGTAAGTCTCCATCAAGTTCGTGAAAGATAGCCTTGAGCAACAACTTCATTGAAATCTCTCTCTCTCTCTCTCTCTCTCTCTCTCTCTCTCTCTCTCTCTCTCTCTCTCTCTCCTTCCTACCTACATATATCTATCTATCCATTTATCCAGCTGACGAATTTCTTTGGTTCACCTGAACGAGCAGCTTTCCACACAGGGGAAATCGTTCTGTCTGGGAGATCGCCATTGCCGTTTCTCGAGCTCAGACGTTTTGAGAAGAAACAAGACCTCCCAGATGAAGAAAGACACCGAATTGCAGACCGGGTTGCAAATTCCCGAGATGTAGGATATACTACTAGGTTAGGTTAAGTTAGGTTAGGGTAGGTTGGGTTAGATTAGGATGGATCAGTATCGCTCGAATGATTTGGGTTTGGGAAACGTAATGAGATTATTTTCAAGAAAATTCTGTGGTTAGTTTTCAAGATAGGGCGTCCCGCTTTTTTTCAGGGAAAGGTCCCGGTGCTCGGTCACATCTCGGGGAAATGACAGGGCGTGGGGTTAGCAACGGCATCCCGATACGTGTGCGTGCATAAAATCGGAACGTCAACACTCCTTGCAGCCATGTAGAGAAAAAAGGAATGTCACTGTAATACTGATATATATATATATATATATATATATATATATATATATATATATATATATATATATATATATATATATATATATATATATATAAATTACTGATGTGCTTGTGCTTGTGTGCGTGATTTCATCTCTTGCTCTTTTATGCGAACATCACTCATAATCGTCCAATTCCTACCTATAATAACCTCGTGGTCGATGATTTTAATCTTTCAGTTTCATCCCCTCACCTTCGTTATTAGCGAAATCAAGAGGGGGTCGTTCTGTCCCCGAGTATCGGTAAATCCCTTTATTATTTGTACTCTTCCCTGTAATGGAAGTCGTTCCCATTGGAATGACGCGGGAAATTGAAGCGGGAACGGTTTAATTACAACTGAAAATAATTATAATGATTCTGATCGGGAAGAGAAAGGATTCTGAGGACTGAAGACTTGTTCTGGTTGGCATTCACGTAGCTTCTGGAGCGAGACAGAACTTCTGCTCCCCGTAGGGGGTTAGTGCCTTCAGTGCACCTCACAGATTGCACTGTAGGCATTACTTAAGGTTCTTTGCAGCGTGCCTTCGGCCCATAGCTGCTTCAACCCCTTTCGTTCCTTTTACTGTACCTCCATTCATTTTATCTTTCTTCCATCTTGCTGTCCGCCCTCTCCTAACAATTGATTCATAGTGCAACTGCTTTGAGGTTTTCCTCCTGTTACACCTTTCAGACCTACCTACTCTCAATTTCCTTTCCGGCGCTGAATGACCTCATAGGTCCCAGTGCCTGGCCTTGGGCCTAAACTCTATATTCCATTCCATATTCCATGCCAGAACTTTGCTCATGCTTTGATGTGAAATCCTTCACGCTTGCCTTAGTATTCTGTGAATTGAATATAGAACTTGAATACAAATTTTTGGTGAAAATCCAAGCACTGGGTCCTATGAGGTCATTCGGCGCTGAAACGGAAATCGACCGTGAAAGGCATGAAAGTTGCAACAGGAGGAAATCCTCGAAGTTGCACTATGAATCACCACCGGGCCGTGGTTAAAGTTTCATGGGTCGCGGCTCATATAGCATTATGCGGAGACCACCGAAATATAGATCCGTTTTTCGGTGGCCTTGATTATAATACGCTGTAGCGGCTGTACAGAAAACTCGATTGCGCTTGGAAACAAGTTGACATAAATTCCAGAGGTATCTGCATACTCTATGTATACTGCAGAGCGCCGGTTGTGAGAAGAATGTTTTTCCTTTATTCAAGTGAACAGTTTTTGTCGCAATTTCTGAAAATCTTGCAATTCAGAAACATAACATATTCGTGATCACAAAAGCCCTTTGTTGGCTGAGTCGGTTGAGCTTCAGACTGTCAATCGATGGGCCGGAGTTCAATTCCCGCGGCCGGCTGATGAAGAGTTAGAGGAATTTATTTCTGGTGATAGAAATTCATTTCTCGCTATAATGTGGTTTGGATTCCACAATAAGCTGTAGGTCCCGTTGCTAAGTAACCCAATTGGTTCTTAGCCACGTAAAATAAGTCTAATCCTTCGGGCCAGCCCTAGGAGAGCTGTTAATCAGCTCAGTGGTCTGGTAAAACTAAGGTATACTTTTATATCGTGATCACAAATAAGTGTAGAAAAGTCAAATATCTTGTCAGCAAAAAATTTTTTTTTTTTTTTGGCAAATGTGACAAAATTATTTTTCGATCCAACTTTGTAGAGTCTGTCGCTCGCAGCTTATTATGTTTTCGTGGCATTACTTACAAACAAGCGGATATAAGGTCCCCTGACACTCTTCTCCCGGCTCTAGGAAATTCGGTCCGAGTGCCTGTTTCTTATCTACCCTCCTTCATAACTGCAAAGCGATGAAATGTCATTACCCAGACGGGTGTTATGGAGGCGAGGTCTTCATATCACGCTACAAGACGAAATGGAACAAATGACTGTCGCATTATTGCTTTTTCGGAGTTCCGGTTCGAGGCGTTTTCCCGGGAAATTTGATCCAATAAATGAGAACCCCTTCCCCCGCCCCCGCCCCAAGTCTTTCTCCCATTTCATTCGCATAGCTATTAGGTCTGACAATAGACCCCCTCTCTCTCTCTCTCTCTCTCTCTCTCTCTCTCTCTCTCTCTCTCTCTCTCGCTCTACTCCCCGTAGGGAGGTCGTCTTACCTTCCACCCCTCTCCTAACAGTTGATTCCTAGTGCAACTGCTTTGAGGTTTTCCTCCTGTCACACCTTTCAAACCTTTTACTGTCAGTTTCCGTTTCAGCGCCGAATGATCTCATAGTTCCAAGTGCTTGGCCTTTGGCCTAAATTCTATATTCAGTTCAGTTCAATTCAACATTCTCTCTGATGATTTGCTTCTCAGGGTGCGTCCACATCAAAGTAAAACCTTTCGTAAACGGAGATCGAATCTGGTAGGTATTGCATCATCGTATTGAGAGCCGGTTAGAACTGCTACCAGGTCTTCGACTTCCGTTCAACCTGTTTGTGATTTGTGCGCGATAAGTTACTGAGGTCTTTATGTCACATTTCACTACAGGATGGACCCAGCCATGTGAATCGTCGTTTGCTGGGCTTTTTTTTTTTCTGATTAACGAGAGGCTCGTATTGAATTAACAGTGAAAAGCCATATTTGGACTATCCTAAAAAGTGATGATAAATGTTCGTTTACTCTTAGTCTTTAGGAAATGTAATGCAAACCTCAAAGACGTGTATATATATATATATATATATATATATATATATATATATATATATATATATATATATATATATATATATATATATATACATACATACATACATACATACATACATACATACATACATATAGAATTTAAGTATAAACGCTGCGTGAAGTTGCTGATGAATATTTTTGAAGGAAAGCTTGTGAGAGGACAGCTGCAGAAACAGCGACTTTATATATATATATATATATATATATATATATATATATATATATATATATATATATATATATATATATATATACATATCATGCCTAGATTGAAAGAAATCATTTGCTGGTAATTCTGGTACCCGTGTTCGTATCACTGATTTGTGCGTAGCTTTGATTTGACATTTCCAATGCCGAATTCACTGGCAGTGTTCAGAGCTGATAATCCGAACGCGGCGCGGAAGCAAGTTATATATAAAGATGTCATTATCAACTGAAATCTAAATTTACGCGTTAATGACGGTAATTGCTAATTAGGTTTTCTATTTTTATTCTTTGTTATTATATAGCGTCTGACCTTCGTGAGACCTTTAATGAAATGAACTTCTGATAATTATGTAGATGGGGTGGGATATTTCTCTCCTTTTCATTTTTTTGGTTTCTGTAAAAGAAAACTATTGTGCCGGCTTCGTCTGACCGTCCGCACTTTATTCTGTCCGCGCTTTTTTCTGTCCGGACTTTATTCTGTCCGCACTTTTTCTGTCAGCAATTTTTCTCCCGGACTTTATTCTGTCAGCACTTTTTTCTGTCAGCAATTTTTCTCCCGGACTTTATTCTATCCGCACTTTTTTCTGTCAGCAATTTTTCTGTCCGGACTTTATTCTGTCCGCACTTTTTTCTGTCAGCAATTTTTCTGTCCGGACTTTATTCTATCCGCACTTTTTTCTGTCAGCTATTTTTCTTCCGGACTTTATTCTGTCCGCACTTTTTTCTGTCAGCAATTTTTCTTCCGGACTTTATTCTGTCCGCACTTTTTCTGTCAGCAATTTTTCTTCCGGACTTTATTCTGTCCGCACTTTTTTCTGTCAGCAATTTTTCTGTCCGGACTTTATTCTGTCCGCACTTTTTCTGTCAGCAATTTTTCTGTCCGGACTTTATTCTGTCCGCACTTTTTCTGTCAGCAATTTTTCTTCCGGACTTTATTCTGTCCGCACTTTTTTCTGTCAGCAATTTTTCTTCCGGACTTTATTCTGTCCGCACTTTTTCTGTCAGCAATTTTTCTCCCGGACTTTATTCTGCCCGCACTTTTTTCTGTCAGCAATTTTTCTCCCGGACTTTATTCTATCCGCACTTTTTCTGTCAGCAATTTTTCTGTCCGGACTTTATTCTGTCCGCACTTTTTTCTGTCCGCACTTTTTTCTGTCCGGACTTTATTCTGTCCGCACATTTTCCTGTCCGCACTTTTTTCTGTCCGCACATTTTCCGTCCGCCCTCAGATCTTAAAAGCTACTGAGGCTAGAGGGCTGCAAATTAGTATGACGATCATATCATCCATCCTCCATTCATCAAACACCAAATTACAGCCCTCTAGCCTCAGTAGTTTTTATTTTATTTAAAGTTAAAGTTAGCCATAACCGTGCTTCTGGCAACGATATAGGATAGGCCACCACCGGGCCGCGGCTCATACAGCATTATACTGAGACCACCGAAAGATAGATGTATTTTCGGTGACCTTGATTATACGGTGTAGCGGCTGTACAGAAAACTCGATTGCGCCGAAGAAACTTCGGTGCCTTTTTTTATTCGTTTGATCTTGACTCTGAATGTTTTATTTTTCAAATCACGGTCCTATTATGTATGTATAGAGATCAGATATTTTTATTCCTTCCAAGTAATTCTTTTGATTCATGTTTTGACAGATGAATGATCAATCCCACCCTTTCTTACAACGGAATATATGACAGAAGGGAGCTAAAAATAATGCCTCACATTTTAATTCACCATTCAACCCGAGCAAGTTTTTATTTGTTTTCCTATTTGGTACAGAACTCACGCTTTTCTAGAGAAGTTACAAGATAAAACACCGTATGACCTCCCCTCGAGATTGTGGCCGAAAAATTCACTTTGAAAGTCACATTTCCTCGAGAATTTGGAGGACATTTTTTACAGGTGTTGAGACGCCAGAGGGAAGGAGAGAAGAAAGCTTTTGCCGTCGTCATTATCATAAATTGCGTCTGGCAAGAACTGTCCCACGAATCTGCAGCGGAGAATATGGATTCTGTTGGAAGGATTTCGCTTCTCGTGTTTTTATTTCCAGTTAATGGGAAAAAGTGTGTTCGGGTGGCTTTCGTAAATTTTTAGAAACTGCTAAAAGATATAAATCTGTGTTCCAATGAATTTTTTTTTTTTTTTTTTTTTTTTTTAGCAATTTTACGGTTAATGAAATTTTTAGCTGCTATCTAATCTTCCAGTTTAATGTGTTTTGTTTTGTTGAGTTGTTCTCAGACGACCCAAATGATAATATAAGCGTTTTTTTTTAATCTTTAACGCACGCATGAATTCCTTTCGTCAAAATCCTTTATTTTATTTTTGGTAAATGCAGTTTTTTGGAAAAAAAAAATCTAACTTTTGGCTAATATAACAAGAAGCATTTCGTGAGGGATTTGAAGTTGGTATGCCTTCAATTTTAGTTTTCTGTAAACGAAAACTATTGAGATTTGTCTGTCAGTCCTCACTTTTTCTGTTTGCCCTCAGATCTTAAAAACTACTGAGGCTAGAGGGCTGCAAATTGGTATGTTGATCACCTACCTCCCAATCATCAAACATACTAAATTGCAGCCCTGTAGCCTCAGTAGTTTTTATTTTATTTAAGGTTAAAAAGTTAGCCATGGCCGTGCGTCTAGCAGGGCTATAGGACACGCTAGCACCGGGCCGTGGTTAAAGTTTCACTGACCGCCGCGGCTCATACGGCATTATACGCTGTAGAGAAAACTCGATTGCTCCGAAGAAACTCCGGCGCAATTTTTACTTGTTTAGATTACGCACAACACAGCGAGGAAGACCTTCCAGTTATGGAAGCTTCCCTAAAGGGAACGTGGCTCCAGGGGAGGCGAGATTCATATATATATATATATATATATATATATATATATATATATATATATATATATATATATATATATATAGATAGATTTAATGTAAATTCCTTATCTTTGGCTGTGATGAGTTAAAGGGAGTAAAGCAGTACAATAACGACGAGAAGCATTCTAGATTCTCAGAATATGCCATTTCATTTATGATTTCCTGTCATTCACCTTCAGTACAAGGAAAAGATATTTTGTTGCGGCTAAAATGTTACAATATCTGAATCAAAAGATAACTTATTACTAAAATATTACTAGAATCATTTTTAGCTTCTACGACAAGAGGCAATCGTCGTTGACAGTAATTTCATCTCATTATTGTTGCAGATGCCCCCCCACCCACCCCCGTTTTTTTATCAGACTTTCTCTTTCTCGCGTAAAGTTCATGAGGCAAATGTACATCACCTGACGAGGACGACCTTTTGAAAGTGTTTTTCTTTCGGTATTTCCTCACTGTACCCGTAATCCACAAGCGAGTTGTTTCGCATTTCTCTGTTGCTTTTTCGTCGAAGTAAAAACAAAACCGTCAGATATCAGGCGAATTATTTTAGCTCGTTTTATGCCAATGAAATATGCTCGATTAAGTTCCAGGATACGTTACGTATGCAGCCTGGTATTGTGCAATAGTTTATCGGTACATTTAAATGATATCTAAATCTACTTCCTCTCGTTTCTTTATATGTAAAAATGTCTGTCATAACCGTGTTAGCTATTACATTTCCTGTAGTGCCGTCAGTGCACCTCACGCGATGCACTGTAGGCATTACTAAAGGTTCTTTGCATCGTCCCCTCTCATTCCTTTTACTCTGCCTCCATTCATATTATCTTTCTTCCATCTTGCTATCCACCTCTTCCTAACGATTATTTCATGGTGCAACTGCTTTGAGGTATTCCCGCTGTTACACCCTTCAAAAACTACCTACTCTCAATTTCCTTTCCAGCGCTGAACGACCTCAAAGGTTCCAGTGCTTGGCCTTTGGCCTAAATTCTATATTCCATTCCATTCCATTTCCTGTTAAGCTGGAGACCGTGAGATTATTTTACTTTTAGTTAATCTGAACTTCGTTTCTGACAAGAGGTCGTAAGTGAGCACGCCAGAAACGTACGACTTATTGTCGACCAAATGTTATTGCATCGGAGTTTTTAGCCGAGACGTAAAAGGCGAGGGAGAACTGCAGAGCTGGTGTTGATTGCTTCTCAGTTCAAGACATAACGCCTGGTCTGGTGCTGTTAGGCGTTCTGTAATAAAAGACGCCAAATTGATATTTTTATTTC
Organism: Macrobrachium rosenbergii; assembly: GCF_040412425.1. Taxonomy (NCBI): domain Eukaryota; kingdom Metazoa; phylum Arthropoda; class Malacostraca; order Decapoda; family Palaemonidae; genus Macrobrachium; species Macrobrachium rosenbergii. The sequence continues at coordinate 14,213,458 of NC_089772.1, forward strand.
CGAAACAAAATTTGACCCCAGAAAAAATACAATTTTGGGATTAATGGATCATAGTATCTGATAGGAGATAGCTGTCCATTATCTCGTGTTGAGAGAGAGAGAGAGAGAGAGAGAGAGAGAGAGAGAGAGAGAGAGAGAGAGAGAGAGAGGGGTTTCGTACAATGTATTGCGTCCTTTTTCTGGGTCGTTGCAGACTAGAATAGCCAATTTGGTTCAGGGGCGAGAATGGTAATTGATTTTTTTGTTTACTGCGACAACATAAAAATATTTAGACATTTTCGGCTTTCCAGCAAAGGTGGGGGGGTGCGATATTTCGCCCACTTCCGGACGGAATTGTCGGGGGAACGTGTCATTCACAAGCGCTCGAATATTGTAGAATAATAGGAGAAGCCTTGGCTTTAGATGTAGATGAACGATTTTGGTAGAATGGCCGAGGGCATCATAAAAAGCCGGGAATAGATGAATGACATCGGTTTTTGCAGGAATATGTTTCCCATTTTGCGTCTGAATGTTTCCAGTAAATTTCACGTGGCCCGCGCTTCACAAAACGCTTTAGCTTACTCTGTCAAGCTTCTGACGTTGTATCCCTTTAATCTTACTGCCAATGAAAATTTACGTGTTCATTAACTCTTCGTCTGCAGCGATATATATATATATATATATATATATATATATATATATATATATATATATATATATATATATATATATATCAAGGTATGTTTCTTCATTGTACATCTGATGCTAGTTTCAGAAGAGACTGTCCATTTTCTATACCAACACATAAGTCAAAAGTTAACACATATTCCTCACCAATTTTATCCTGTTCCCCTAAGTCTGACAACGTCAAATGTACCACGCAACCTAATGGTTCTCGGAACCTTGTGTCAGTGCCAACATCTGAGCAATCAGCTGACAACAGTGGTCGCAGTGGGACTGATTCGCCTGTTGGTAGAATTGTTCTGTGAAGTACCGTTCATCAGTTCACAAATGTGTCGATCTCCGTTGGGTTTTAGCGCCGTCAGTGCACCTCATGCGGCGCACTGTAGGCATTACTTAAGGTTCTTTGCAGCGTGCCTTCCTTAGGCCCCTAGCTGAACCCCCCTTTCGTTCCTTTTACTGTACCTCCTTTCATATTCTCTTTCTTCCATCTTACCTTCCACCGTCTCCTAACAGCTAATTCATAGTGCAACTGCTTTGAGGTTTTCCTCCTGTTAAACCTTTCAAACTTTTACTGTCAATGTCCGTTTCAGCGCTGAATGACCTCATAGGTCCCAGTGCTTGACCTTTGGCTTAATTCTATGTACAAATGTTTCAAATCATCTTCCCCCCCCCCGCCCCCCTCTTGAACAGTAATCATCCTCCATCATCCACATGTTTCCCCCTCACAGTCAAAAAGATATATACCTTTCCAGAGATGTTAAAGGCTAGGATATTAGCTTGAAAGGTGGTCTGAACAGGCAGATAAATAAAATGGGAAATTGTTGGATATGAGTGTAAATAAAAGCTCATATAAGTGCCGAGATGTGTTGACAGTAATAATAAATGGGATTGAAATAAAATTTTATGTTTCAGTTGTGGTAAAACACATGCACCCACACTGAAGGTTCTTACTTGAATACACAGTTATCGAAGCGTAATTGTAATCAGTATGTAAACAAAATTGAAGCCACAATCCAATATTCATTATGAAATTTAACAAGTAAAAATGCGCCCAAGTTTCTTCGGCGCAGTCGAGTTTTCTGTATAGCCGCTACAACATATGATCAAGGCCACCGAAAATAGATCTAGCTTTTGGTGGTCTCGGTATAATGCTGTATGAACCACTGCCCGTGAAACTTTAACCACCACCCGGTGGTGGCCTGTCCTATAGCGTTGCCAGAAGCACGATTATGGCTAACTTTAACCTTAAATAAAATAAAAACTACTGAGGCTAGAAGGCTGCAATTTGGTATGTTTGATGATTAGAGAGTGGATGATCAACATATCAATTTGCAGCCCTCGAACCTCAGTAGTTTTTAAGATCTGACGGCGGACGGAAAAAGTGCGGGCGGTCAGACAAAGCCGGCACAATAGTTTTCTTTTACAGAAAACTAAAGAATGACAGCAGTAACTGGCTGCCTCTTAGACTGAAGCACCGAACTCATTATATATAAACAGGCGACGGTTTTTTTTTTTCTCTTACCATCATTTATAATTTCTCAGCATAGTTAGACAGGGCAAGTTCGAAGTTGAAAAATGCCAATGAAAAATGGGTGAGATGCAAGTTCTGTTTGTGATATCGGATGAAGGCTTCGTAGAACGGTTCGAGGAATTTTGGAAAAACCTAAATTAAAACTCGAGTGTCAATCACGAACAGAGTATGGATAGATCGTAGTTAAAACTAGAAAAATACATAGAAGCCTTGTATTTAGACGTGGATAGACGAGCAGTTTAATATTTGATACGTCAAAATGACGGATTCCATAATAAATTCAACTTAATCTCATATATAATCGCATCTACGAATCAATGGCAAATAAATCCATGTCAGGATTACCATTTTAACAAGTCAGGTAAGACGGATTTTGATAGCAAACTAATATGCCGTCATCTAACACGAGTAATATTCAAGCACCTTCCCCAAAATAGGAGTTTAGAATAGGCATAAAAATTGGCAAATTAGATAAGAAGATTTTGTGACTTGAAAAACGTGAATAATACCGATTATGGAAAACGCTACCCACCCCCAAAACATTAATTTGTTTATATGAACCAGTTAAAATATGATACCAAATACCCATGATGCGCAAAAAAAAAACTCCGAAAATAACGTAATTGATACCCAGGAAAAATATTAAATTCTCCATCTCTAACGAACTTCATATTAATTACAGCAAATTTCATTATAAAAGACTATAAAAACTCTCTCTCTCTCTCTCTCTCTCTCTCTCTCTCTCTCTCTCTCTCTCTCTCTCTCTCTCTCTCTCTCACGTACGGGGGTTCATAAATTAGTAAGTTCACAAACAAATGAATTCTCAGATAAACAGAAAGCGGTAGGTAAAACGATTATGTATTTTTTCCACTTTGTAATTACGTTGATAATTAATCAGGGGGCTAAACGCCGCTTTTCCTGCTGCACGAGGCGATTTTTAAATTAGTTCCTCTCTGTTTGCTGTTTTGAAAAGGACAATGAAATGGTGAAGATATTAAAAGTTTCAGGAGCTTTTATGTCAGTTTTCTTTTATTTGGTTTAATTTTTCTGTTTTTAATTTTTATTTCACAAAACGATTATATAATCTTTGTCCATCACGAAGACTATTTTCTCTTTTTTTTTTATTTCATTGCTTTTACTGTACCTCCGTTCATATTCTCTCTCTTCAACCTGACTTTCCTTATTCCTCTCCAACTGCGAGAGTTTTCCCCCTGTCACTCCTTTCAAACCTTTTGCTGTCAATTTCCCTTCCAGCGCTGAATGACCTCATAGGCCCCAGCTCTTGGCCTTTGGCCTATGAGGTATATTCTATTCTCAGAGCTTTTTGTAGGAATTTTTATTGAGTGACTTTCATTTACGTCGCGTTAAGTTTTCTATGATTTTATTCATAGTATTTCAGTCCCTTCACCGGTCTCTCACTGTGCATTTTTCATCTATTTCCAAGAGTCATACGTTCTTGAACACGAAGACACATTCAGGGGTGCGCGCGCGCGCACACACACACACACACTTATGTGTTAGCGTGCTTTGCGTTCATGCGTGTGTGTGTGTGTCTTGTGTTTTCCAGCGTTTGGGTGCATATCAAATAATACTAATTGATATCGGATACGGAATTCGTACTCGCCATTATTTCAGTAACATCTGAAAGCTGCCATTATCACAAGGATTGGCAGAGCTCGTTCCCTGGCGATGTTGAGGAACTGAATGCTGTAAAAACACCGGTTGTTATCATTATCATTATTTTTAAGTTTTGTCAATTGTAGTTTTCTGTCAGTGAAAACTATTAAGACGGCTTCAGTAAAATAAAAACTACTGAGGCTAGAGGGCTGCAATTTGGTATGTTTGATGATTGGAGGGTGGATGATCAGCATACCAATTTGCAGCCCTGTAGCCTCAGTAGTTTTTAAGATCTGACGGCGGACAGAAAAAGTGCGGACTGAATAAAGTGCGGACGGACAGACAAAGCCGGCACAATAGTTTTCTTTTACAGAGAATTAAAACGAAAGGGAGATGCCGTTTGGGCTTACGGATTTTCATCATTTTTCACGTCCATTCGTTATTCACGGACGACATTGCTCATTACTAACTCAGTCTGGTAATCCCATAAACCCAAAATTTATGTGTTGGGAAAATGCTGTTTATTACACAAGCTGAAATGATGCATGTTCCTGCAATACTTGTATTTTGACTTTATGGGTTTGACTCTGCAAACAAGTTGCATAGAGATAATTTAAAGTTGATAGCCCTTTCATTTCTTCTACTGTACCTCCATTCATATTCTCTTTCTTCCATCTTACTTTCCACCATCTCCTAACAATCGATTCATAGTGCAACTGCTTTGAGGTTTTCCTCCTGTTACACCTTTCAAACCTTCTTACTGTCAATTTTCGTTTCAGCGCTGAATGACCTGATAAGTCCCAGCGCTTGGCCTGTGGCCTAAACTCTATATTCCATTCCATTCCATTCCATTCCATTCCAACGTTGTTACGAGTTATCACAGTAACAGACATGTAATTCGTGTAAGACTTAACGTTGCTAAAAAAGTTTGCAAATGAAAAGACAGTGAGATATACACGATAACACATAAATGAAAAATTAATGTTGTAATTATGACTCCACTGCAGTTATTGTTTACGTGAATTGGACGTTATTTGAAGCGTATGTAGATGGATTGTCACTGGGATGACTGATTGATCTGTTGAATGATTCGCCCATACCCAGTTTTGCATCCAGGTGAATTGAATGGATTGTTGTTTTGACAGAAGAGTGAAGAATGGCCTCGCATGGGTGAAAATACGATCACCACCACTGACAATTGAAATTCTAAAGTTACTGGATGGCTGGAAAGGTTAGTGTGTCAGCTGCAAGCATCACTAAACGAAGAATTGATAAACTTATATAGAACTTGTTTGTCTAATATATGAGAATTATATTTAGTTTAGTTTTTGTAGCGTTCGTGAATGTTGTACACTGCAGTCGATAGGTAGGAAGTTTCCCTGATTTTACAGAGGCTTTAAAATACATGGGTAGATATAAATATATAGATAAGTAAGGACGTGTCATATATATATATATATATATATATATATATATATATATATATATATATATATATATATATATATATATATCTCAAAAAGGAGATTCCTTAAACTACGTCGTTTCAATTGCCTGACGCCGTTGTACAGCTTGCATATGACTAGCATACACCATTCTGAGAAAATTTGGTATACGACACGTGACTGAAGATATGATACACATAGCTGGAATGCTGACATTGTAATGCTTGCGCTAAGAATGATACGTTTAACGTAACAATAATATGAATGAGATCCCGTTGTGAGATTATACGATATGTGTGTGTGTGTCCTACAACCCTATGTGGTTATAACGTTTTAGCTCTCTCTCTGCTGCCTATAAATTTGCGCCGTTTGAAATGTATGGTTACATTATATGTTAATCGACTGAAACAATAATTTCCCGGCAAAGTTCGTGCGGCTCATTGCGCGTTATTGGGAACAATACATTCATGGGTACAAGAGTAAATTAGCGTGAGTCATCTCGTGTATGTGACCCAAATCCCGCCGAAGGCCAAGTTCACAGGAAGTTGCATCAGGACGAGAGCAATTACCATCTAGATGCCATTTACTCCGCTGTGCGTCAGGTGTGACGAGCAAAAGACCGACCGAGTTCCAGATTAGAACGAAACGACGATGGAATCCTTTCAGGTCGAAACAATACCCGCCACTCACCTTGACCTAAAGCAACCAGACTCCGTAGGAGCGGTTAGTGAAGTCAGTGCACCTCATGCGGTGCACTGTAGGCATTACTTAAGGTTCTTGCAGCGTGCCTTCGGCCCCTAGCTGCAACCTCTCTCATACCTTTTACTGTACCTCCTTTCATATTTCCAGGGCTGAATGACCTCATAGGTTCCCAGCTCTTGGCCTTTGGACTAAATTCTGCATCCTATTCTGTGTCCTATCTATCTTTCTAAAGCAACAAAGCCGCCTCTCTCTTCCCTTGAAAAGTCCGCCAGATCGGGAGGAATCTTCACAGGGACTTTGGATCAATAAAACCGTGGTTCCTTTTAGATAAGGTGGACTCGGCTCGCTCAGTCAAGATTCAGTTCTTGGGTCATCGCAGGCAGTCAGGCTAACATGATGCTGTTCCGTTTCCAATAAGTTAAATATAGTTCAAAGTTCAGACTTACTAGAGCATCGCACATATACAGACTTGGTGTTAATGCGGCTTCCAGCTTGTATCGTTTTGCTGGAAATCTACCTTCTTATGTAATATGTATATGTATATATACATAAATATATATACATATATGTATATCACACACACACACACACACACACACACACACACACACACACATATATATATATATATATATTTATCTATCTAATAAGACTGCGTACATGCCCAACCTGCATGAAGAGCAAGCCATTAAGTCGCACGGATTTAATTATAACTAAATTCCCGCACGGCGTTTGAAGATTTATTATGAATAATGTTCTAAACAGGTTTCGTACGTCCCGAATTTAGGCACAGCGGGCATGCAGACTTACACACAGAAACACAAACACACACAAACATGCATACATCTCTACAGGCATACACATATATGCATTCATATACATTATACATTCGCACTGGAAGTGTTGAATGCTGTACATGAAAATGGCACTGTCCCCGTTGTGGGGGGTAATGCCGTAGGCATTACTTAAGGGTCCTTAAAGCGTTCCTACGGCCACTTGCTACAACCCCTTTCGTTCCTTTTACTGTGCCTCCATTCATATTATCTTTCTTCCATCTTACTGTCCACCCACTTCTAACAATGTTTCATAGTGCAGCTGCGAGGTTTTCCTCCTGTTACACCTTCTAAACCTCTTACTCTCAGTTTTCCATTCAGCGCTGAGTGACCTCATAGGTCCAAGCGCTTGGATTTCGGCTTAAATTGTTTATTCTATCTCTGTATATATAAAATGTCATTGTGATTTAATCTGAGAGAGAGAGAGAGAGAGAGAGAGAGAGAGAGAGAGAGAGAGAGAGAGAGAGAGAGAGAGAGACTCCGGTTTCAATTTGTGGTTCACGGCTGAGCAATACGGTTGTTTTTACTGAAGCGCTTTGGCTAATATGCACCTGGTAGTCAATCAACATCTGTCGGTCGCAGATAATAAGGAAGTAGAGTTCTGGCTGGCCATCTTATCTATCGTTATTGGAGGATTAATCCTATCTAAACAGAAAAGCTATATATTAAATATATATATATATATATATATATATATATATATATATATATATATATATATATATATATATATATATATATATATATATATATATATATATATTATTTTCACGCCTTTCAGAATGATCAAGTAAATCGAATGAAAGCTGCCATTACTCATTTCAGAATTGAGGTCACACTGCGTAACCGAATTTTTCGGCTGGTTCTAATACAACGTGAAGCACTTCATTTTCTCCTTACCACTCCTGTAATCTCTATGACAAAGGAAGTCTTAGTGGCCCATCTCGTGTTGACAGCAATTTATACCCCCGTCATAACTGATGAGACTTCAGTCATTTTTATCAGAATTTCCACTTCCCTTGTGAGAAAGAAATCCTTTGGAAAAACCCTGTTTCTCCTTCACGATTTCCTCCGCTTCTTCTTCTTCTTCGTAGAAGCAAGCAAAAACAAGTAAGGAATGCGCCGAAGTTTCTTCGGCGCGGTCGAGGTTTCTGTACAGCGTATAATCAAGACCACCGAAAATAGATCTATCTTTCGGTGGTCTCCGTATAATGCTGTATGAGGGGCGGCTCATAAAACTATAACAACGGCCCGGTGGTGGCCTGATCAATACGTTGCCAGACGCACGATTATGGCTAACTTTTAACCTTAAATAGAATAAAAGCTACTGAGGCTAGAGGGCTGCAATTTGGTATGTTTGACGACTGGAGGGCCGATGATCAACATACCAATTTGCAGCCCTCTAGCTTCAGTGGTTTTTAAGATATGAGGGCGGACAGAAAAAGTGCGGACGGACAGACAAAGCCGGCACAATCGTTTTCTTTTACAGAAAACTAAAACATTAAATGCCAGCAGAATTATTGCAACGTTTACATCCACGCTTAGTGTCGACTATAAACAGGCCATTCGGAGTTCGGGAATAGTTTGCTGATACCTTTTATTTAGCAATATTTCATAAAAGCATTTAGCTGCCTTTTGACTCGTGTTCCTCAGTAATCGCAAATGTTTATGGAAACTTTTGTGAATACTCCAGTCATTTTCCGTCAAGATGAAAGCCCTGAGAATGTCGAACGTTTTTAATCAGTCTGATTTTTTTTTTTTTTTTTGCTGACGGAAGGTCAAAATATAGAAGACCAAAGGTGTGCGATTTATTGCCTGTTAAACATTATTGTATCACAGTTTTTTTTTTTACCTTCAATATTGAGGATAAAAGAGAAGAGCGACCCCTTTCGTTCTTTTTACTGTACCTCCTTTCATATTCTCTTTCTTCCCACTTACTTTCCACCCTCTCCTAACAGTTGATTCATAGTGCAACTGCTTTGAGGTTTTCCTCCTGTTACACCTTTCAAACTTTTCACTGTCAGTTTCCGCTTCAGCGCTGAATGACCTCGTAGGTCCCATTGCTTGGCCTTTGGCCTAAATTCTATATATTCAAATTCAGAGGTTTTTATTTTATTTAAGATTAAAGTTAGCTATACTCCTGCTTTTGTTAACGATGTAGGATAGGCCACCACCTGACCGTGGTTAAAGTTTCATGGGCCCCGGCCCGTGAAACTTTACAGCATTATACCGAGACCATCGAAAGATGGATCTATTTTTGGCAGCCTTCATTATAAGCTGTACAGAAAACTCGATTGCGCCTGAAGAAACTTCGGCGCATGTTTTACTTTTTTTTTTTCAGAAATCATCCGACCCTAAAATATAAGCAAGTAATGGATCATATTTGATAGGCAAGGTCATATATATATATATATATATATATATATATATATATATATATATATATATGTATATATATATGTATATGTATATAAATATATATGTACATACATATATATGTATATATATGCATTATTTTCGTTGAGAAGAGAGAGAGCAACCGATGCCTTTTTCTGTTTAAGCAAAACTATTCCCAAAATTATTTTAACGACAATATCGCTTGTAATGGCGTATTGTAATGCATGATGTGTATTGGCGTATTGTACTTTTGTCTTTTTTTTTTTATCCTTTTTATTCAAGCATATCCTGTGTGCTTTAGGGTGAAACGGTAATTGAATTTCTTTGTTTACGACGACAATATGAAATGATTTAGGCATTGTCAGCTTTCTGGTAACATAGGGGATTATTTCGCCCGGCTCGGTGCGCAATTGTTTTTGGGGAATGGGTCGGTTGTGCATTAAGGCTCGAATGTTTTGGATAAACCCTCGACCAATTCTTGGCTTTAGGGGCAGGTGATAGCTTCGGTGTTTTGCTGTAATCTGTATTATGTACTGAATGTGCATATGAATGACAGTGCACCTCATGCGGTGCACTGTAGGCATTACTTAAGGTTCTTTGCAGCGTGCCTTCCTTAGGCCCCTAGCTGCAACCCCTTTCGTTCCTTTTACTGCACCTCCTTTCATATTGTCTTTCTTCCATCTTACTCTCCTCCTGTTACACCTTTCAAGCCTTTTTACTGTCAGTTTCCGTTTCAGCGCTGAATGACCTTATTGGTCCCAGTGTTTGGGCTTTGGCCTAAATTCTATATTCAATTCAATTCAATTCAGTTGCGTACAACAATTAATCTACGGAAAATTTCATTTATCCTGCTAATATTTTGATGAATCATTTTACTCTCGCTGCAAGAATAATATAACCCAATTCATATCTTTTTTTACCTGCAACGAAAAGAGAAATGTATTTTATACATATCCTTTTATTTGTTGAAGAAAATAAACAGTGATATAGAGGCAGAGAACTAACGTTAAACGTACATAAACATGTTGATACTACAAATATTACAATTTTTAGACTGGCGTGTTATGAAAGTTAGCAACCACCGAAACGCGTGATGGTTTTGCGTTTCATTAATTATTCGAAATGAGTGTATACATTACTTGTTTCGTGCAAATATCTTTTCCTTGCTGTGCACTAAAGGGTGCGAAGAATTGAAGCACGTTAATTAAAATATCAACACTCTCCCCAAACACACATCTATATATATATATATATATATATATATATATATATATATATATATATATATATATATATATATATATATATATATATATATATATATATATATATATATATAGATTTAGTTCATTAGTGAAAGGAAAGAGAAACAATGGAGTGTTGCAAGGCCTTTCGACTTATAGTTCTTTACTTAGCAGATTCTGCTAAGTTAAGGACTACAAGTCGAAAGGCCTTCCAGCAATCCGTTGTTTCTCTTCCTTCGTGGATTTTATCTTTATGTTTACATAATCATCATATACCATAGTGTATTGATTCAGTTGTACATACACACAGACATATATATATATATATATATATATATATATATATATATATATATATATATATATATATATATATATATATATATATATATATATTGTACCTGATTACCATTATAATGCATTCGGAACTCTTGATCTAGTTTTACTAACTGGTCCAGCAAAATATATACCTTTTATGGTCTGACGAATCCTCAACTTTTGTGACTTCTTCCACCAGGGCTATGTTCCTCTGGTACCCAAAACCAAGAACAAAACAGGTTATGTTTGTCAAGTCATGTCCTTTGTTACCGATATTTATCCTCTGATGTGGTAACATCTTTTTTTCCCTGGTTCCCTTGCTTTGAGCGTTCTTGGGTCTTGAGTTATCAAGTTAATTGAATTATTGTCTCGACAAGAAAGGTTCTCCTTCCGCGGCTGCTTACAGCTTTTTTATAACGTTCCGTTTTTCTCTCTCTGTGGAGACATGTTATCCTGCAGGGAATTAATGTTTTCATATGCTAGAGAAATTCGTGGGTTCTTTTCGGACATGTTCTTCTGGACTTGAAATTCTCCTTTTTATTTGTATTCCCTCATTTGCTAAGGAGAGTCTTCTCTCACAACTTCTCCCATGGCTCTTTGCTGAGATATTGTTCACTGTAATCCTGAACTGCTTTTTTCCAAGATATTCTTCGCTCTTTTTCCCCGTGTTTCTCTTTCTTACCTTGCATTGTCTACACATGAATCTGTAGAGTTCTTGTTTCCTTAAAGGCCAGGATGGTGGTAGTGAGTGCTTGAGTGCTTAGAACTGGGACCATTTCTTTGTTGCTTTTTATTGGTTTTCTGTAAAAGAAAACTATTGAGATGGTTTTGTCTGTCCCTCCGCATTTTATGGTGCCCGCACTTTTTTATGTCCGCACTTCTTCTGTCCTTAAATAAAATAAAAGTTACTGAGGCTGGAGGGCTGCAATTTGGTATGTTTGATGATTGGAGGGTGGATGATCAACATACCGATTTGCAGCCCTCTAGCCCCAGTTAGTTTTTAAGATCTGAGGGCGCACAAATAGTTTTATATTACAGATAAAACATGTACCGGACAATTTGAGCTACAACCACCAGAATAAAATTTTATCCGTATTTTATTTCTTCTTTCACTGGGCGTCATCCCATACATCTCATTCAATTTTTAATCCATGTTCGTAATGTTTTCACATCCGTTTATTTGCATCACTCTTCATTTTACCCGATTATCCACCTGTCCTCATCGTCTTCCTGTGCCTCATTACCTCTTTCGTTTCACCCTTCTCGGATGCCTTTGCATATCTCCTTGAATGCTTTTTTCCCCCATTACTGTTAATCGGCGGCGTTTCCCTTTCATTTCACTCATTGCTAGTGTTATCATCACATGTGACATTCATCATCTCCTTCTCGCCACTTACACATGCGATCCATTTTCTTTGTTGTCCAGTCGGTTAGATATACCTCTTTTCCTCATTTCCATTCCATTAACTACTTTTCCCGCTTCCTCCCCAAAGCATACAGGAGTATGCACGGATGAAATGAATATGCAGTGGAGTGTCCTAGCGTAATGGATACCGTTTTCAGAGTGTGTATATGACTAGGACATCTGATGTTCACTCTGACGTAAAATTATATTTTCACCGTAAAATGCTTAATAGAAAAAAACGAAAATTGCTGTTAATTTTTCGTAAGCGGGGTTCTTCCAAAGAATACCTATTGTTATAAAAAAAACTGTATGAAACTCTCAGCCGCGGCTCATGAAACTTTCAACCACGGCCCGGTGGTGGGATGTGTTGTTGGCACCTATACCATCGCCAGACGCATGATCATGGCTAACTATTACCTTAAATGAAATAAAAACTACTGAGGCTGGAGGGCTGCAAATTGGTATGTTGGATGATTGGAGGGTGGATGGTAAATATACCAATTTGCAGCCCTCTAGCCTCAGTAGTTTTCAAGATCTGAGGGCGGACAGAAATGTGCGGACGGACAGACAAAGCCGGCACAACAGTTTTCTGTTACCGAAAACTAAAAGTGGAAGAATTGCAGCACATTTCCAAGCTGTCACAGAAGATATCAATCAAGTGTCATTTGAAAACAAAAATAGGAAAATATGTATTAACCCTGTTTAAAAAAGAGATATATATATATATATATATATATATATATATATATATATATATATATATATATATATATATATATATATATATATATATATATATATATATATATATATATATATATATATAAAACAGGCAACTTGTATTCCTTACAAAAAGACAACGCAGTTTTACGTAAAACTACATTTACGAATAACTGGAAAATAATTCCTCTGAGGTCTATACCATGTTTGCCAGTCATTTAGGAATATTTCCGCCTGCAACAATCCTCTGGACTCATCAAATAAAAGTAATATTCCCTGCTATTCTCCCCTTGCCCAATTATAACATCAATATGGCCTGCTGAATAATATTCCGTAAAAGAAGTGCAGAACATACGCGCACATTGACAAATTACCTAAGAAACTTACTTAAAAATGTTTTATTGCCATTATGAAAATTGCTGTCGACCCTACACCCCCCCCCCCAAGCTTCGTTCCATTCATATGCTCCACTTAAAATATTGCAAACCCGGGGAAATGAACCCCAAAATTATTGTATAATATGGAATTGTGGTTTGGTAGCGAATATCGCAAACGAAGCCGCCCCCAGAATTACAGTAATGTGGTTAGTTTATTTATTTTTTTTTTTACATTTCTGGATTATCAATGATAGGTATTAGTGTATATGACGGAAAATGCACTCTCTCTCTCTCTCTCTCTCTCTCTCTCTCTCTCTCTCTCTCTCTCTCTCTCTCTCTGTAAAGGAAGAAAAACGTAATTCTGTGATTAAAAAAATATTGTATTCAATGTGTGTGAAAGTGAGCACGCCCCTCTCTCTCTCTCTCTCTCTCTCTCTCTCTCTCTCTCTCTCTCTCTCTCTCTCTCTCTCTTCCAAAGAAGAAAGAGATGTATCTGTGATTAAAAAAAAATAATTATTCAGCATGTGTGAAAGTGTGCATACGGAATATATGTCCAGTTTTATTCTTTGAAAACACAGATATGCTTCTTTTCATTATTATTTTACAAGTTGAAAGTTATCTTCATTTTGAGGCTTCGGAAAACTCATTCTTTGATGATTCTCATATATCAGAATATTGCGAGAGCATAATTCTTTGGAAGACAAGCCTTCATGGCTGGTTCTTCAATGTTTTGGCTGGGATGATTATTTTGCATTCTTATTCTTCTGGTCCAAAGTCAGTTTTTTTTTTTTTTTTTTGGAATGAGTTGAAGAGTTATTAAAAATTGCTATTTCTGAGAATTTCACGAGGTCAACAGGTACAACAGTTCTTTTTTTCATAGGTTTGAACTTAAATGTTCCAGATCTCATATTTGCAGAATTGGGAACCGTGCAAAGCCTTACGCGAGACTTGTCAGGATAACTTTTCTAAACAACTTTTTTAAACATTCAGTACCAATATCTTGGATATTTAAGTCAGGCATCTTCATTGTTATACGTAGGTGGGTGTAACACACAACTAGCAATCCCTGCTTATGGTATATTCATTGGTCACGTGACTGGATCGATTTACAATACTTAAAACTATCCTTTCCGCCCAACGCATCAGTTGTCGAATCAACACGAAATTTTCCAGGAACATTCTCTCCGTGAAATTTTTATTTCGGTTTTCTGAAGTTTCTGCAAATGTCATACTAAAATCTGGATCAAGTGTGTTTTTCGGGACGCCGACTTCATTTCTTAGTATTTGTATCGAGTTTTTACCTAACTGATGGCAAGTAGATGTTGAATCTACACCGCACGAGTACGGGAAGGCTTTTGATGGCGTTCCTCAGGGTAGTCTTCTTTGCCCAAAACTCCTTATATCTTTGTTTCCTAAGCGATCGACGTTATTTTATCTGCGCTAATCCCATCTCCTGATTCTGCTAATAGAGTAGCTAAAATTACTGCACGGTGGACATAAAAGAGAATCCACTTAGACCCTAGCAAAACTCTTAATATGATTGTTAGCAGGTCTAAGACAGTGGCTTCCCGCCCCCCATCTCTTTTCATGACAGGTTTCATGAACTAATTGTAACCCTTTCAAAATGTAAGGTGTCGTATTTGACTTAAAATTCACTGCTGAGAAGCAAGTGGCCCGTACCGGTACGTTGAGAAAGGATTTAACGATTTTTGGAGAGCTGTCTATCCTGGGGAAATGTTTTTATTCTTTTGGTTTTAAATTGTTTTGAATATTGTTCCCCAGTTTGGTCTCCACGAATGAACGCTAACTTCGAGTTCCAGTAAATCTCTTATTGGAGATTTTAACTCTGTCCTTTATGAGCGGCATAGTATTTCTTTTTCTGTATTGAGCTGCCTTTCCTATTTGGGCCGTTCGGTTTATAGTAACCCTCTTTTTCAACCTGTGTTGCGTAAGCAAAACCAACGGAGAAAGACTCATCTGTTTTCCGAAGTATTATGTAAGGTCCTCGTGCGCCACTGTTAATGAGGTTTCTTCCAGTAATCGTGTTCATAATCAAAATTACTCAGTGCGTGCAGGACCGTTATGGAATCTAAAGGTTCTGAAAAATTATATTTCGATTCCACCCCTTTTTTGCGGAAGTCGAGCAGCGATCTGTGACTCAAGGAATAATGAGAGATTATGCTTTGCTTTGTAGTTGGTACTGATAGAGTGTATAGCATTACTTTCTGCTACATCATTTTCGTCATTATCCGCATCGTAAGCACAATGACTTTATGGGTTGTATTATGAAGAGTCACACATTTTTATTTTATTACAAGAGATAGTCGTGAAAGAACGCATCGCGTTGACAATAACTTAGACCTCGGCATTGTCGAAGGTGTATCACTCAGCGTGTAATGAACCTTTCTTCTCCTTCACGAGTAACAGTTTATAAGGCGAAATTGACGTCATTTGAGGAGAAAATCCTTTAGAAAAAACATTTTTCACTTTTCAGTTTTCTGTGAAAGAAAACTATTGTGCCGGCTTTGTCTGTCCGTCCGCACCTTATTCTGTCCGCACTTTTTCCTGTCCGCACTTTTTATGTCCGTCCTCAGATCTTAAAAATTGCAGCCCTCTAGCCTCAGCAGTTTTCATTTTATTTAAGGTTAAAGTTAGCATACATCGTGCCTCTGACAACGATGTAGGCCAGGCCACCATCGGGTCATGGTTAAAGTTTCAATGACCGCGGCTCATACAGCATTATACCGAGACCACCGAAAGATAGATCTGTTTTCGGTGGCTTTGATTGTACGCTGTAGCGGCTGTACAGAAAACTCGATAGCGTTTTTCACTTGTTATATTTTCTTACCACTTATGATCCATTGTTGAGAGATTCCGTGTCTCTGATTCCTACAAGCGTGAACTCTCAGATCACCCACTTTTATAGTTGAGGAAATAACGTATTTAGAGCCCGAATACATTTTATTGAAAGGGCCTTCATTTCAATATTTCGTAAAATATTCGAACGCTATTCGACACTGCTGTCGTTTGTTCTCAATTTGGATAAACACGTTTCATTCCTGTTATTGATCCCGCAATCGTTTTCTACTCAGCCAGGACCCCGGAAAACATTGGAGGTTTTAATCCTTCTGAATGTTGTTTTGATACAGGGTCATAAAGGAGAAGACCAAAGCTGTCGCTGTCTTGATGTTTATCAATCTGTTGGAAAACAGCTTTTCATTGGATATCGATGTGGAGCCGGAATGCAGAAGTTTGTGTTGAATTGAATCGAATATAGAATTTTGGCCAAGAGGCCAAGCACTGGGACTTACGAGGTCGTTCAGCGCTGAAACGGAAATTGACAGGAGAAGGTTTGAAAGGTGTAACAGGAGGAAAACATCGCAGTTGCACTATGAATCAATTGTTAGAGAAGGTGGATAACAAGATGGAAGAAAGGAACGAAAGGGGTTGCAGCTAGGAGCCGGAGGCACACTGCGAAGAACCTTAAGTAATGCCTATAGTGCACCGCATGAGGTGCACTGACGGCGCTACCCCCGAGTCGATTCTTTACCAATTTATAACATAAAATCAGATAACATCGTGAGCTAAGTTTTAAAAAGCAAGCCGAACTGATATTTGTACTTGAGAAGACTTTTGACCCCTAGATTGTGTGATTATCTTTTGTTGAGAAGAGAGAGAGAGAGAGAGAGAGAGAGAGAGAGAGAGAGAGAGAGAGAGAGAGAGAGAAGGGTCATGGTTCCATTTCATGGCTGCGAGATTAATGCCATACTCTTTAACGACAGTATCTTTTGCAAATGGTGCAGCGAAAGTTTTTCATGAATTTTTTCTTGTTTATGTTTGTTAATTGAATTTCTTTATTTATGAGGTCAACAGGAACAAATTTAGCCATTTTCGGGTCTCTGGCAAAGAGGGGCTATTTTGCCCATTTCCGGATGAAAGAGGTGGTCGAATGAGTTGCATATTAAGGCTGGAATATTTCGGAACGACCTTTGGACCTTTTTTTCGGGAATAAGTGGAAGCGTTGTGAGAATGACCTAGGAATGACCTAGGAAACACCAATCCGTAATTGATCAGTAGTACTGGTCTTTACAGGAACATATTTTGTTCTACACTGGACCTCGTAGAGGGGCAGTGCCGTCAGTGCACCTCATGTGGTGCAATGTAGGCATTACCTTAGGTTCTTTGCAGCGTCCCTCCGGCCCCTAGCTGCAACCGCTTTCGTTCCTTTTACTGTACCTCCTTTCATAGTCTCTTTCTTCCGTCTTACTCTCCACCTTCTCCTGACAATTAATTCATTGTGCAACTGCTTTGAGGTTTTTGCCTGTCACACCTTTCAGACCTTTTACTGTCAGTTTCCATTTCAGCGCTGAATGACCTCATAGGTCCCAGTTGCTGTTCTATCGTCACGAGTGATGTCAATAAATCTCTTTCAAAAGATGGCCGGGGAAACGTTTCGCCAATTTGTCAGTCTTTTGATGTTTCCTGGTACTCTCGTTTGGTATAGAATATGAACGATTTTATTCCTCTTTTTTTTTTTTTTAATCCAATAACGGGAGGAAATTGAATTACTGAGACAATTGCGGCACAAAGGGGAGTAAACAGTTTGGTACTGGTAATAGTCGAACTTTTGACTTACGCAAATGAATGGAATTTGAATGTATATATGTATGTATGTATTTTTATACACATTATATATAATATATATAATGTATAAATGTATATATATATATATATATATATATATATATATATATATATATATATATATATATATATATATACATACATATATATCTATATATTAGCATCATGAAAATCTTTTAGCTTTCTCATCGCTGAATAAAAACTGATTAAATACAGTTATAATTTAAATGGCGGTCCTTATTCACCCTGTTATGTATATTCCTGCATCAATGCAGTGAGTAGTACGTATACGGATATCATGTTCTTCGGTTACATATCGGCATTTTAATTCCAACAATTAGTCACGAAAGGTAAAGTAATACTTATGGAATGAAAAATCTTTAGACGACGGCCAAAATATTTTTGGCACTATTTTGAACGACTTCTTTCAAACATTTGCTGTCCTTTCAAACTCATGTAAGATCCGTCTTCGTGAAGTAACATCGTAAGCGCCGTAATTTCCCCATAGGTTTCTTTAAGGAACTACCAAGGCTTATCTTGATTCTTTTTTCTCTTAATTTTTCCGTAATTAGGTACATCTCCACAAGTTCAACAAGTAAAAAATGCGCCGAAATTTTTTTTCGGCGCGATCGAGTTTTCTGTACACCGCATAATCAAGACCACCGAAAATAGATCTATCTTTCGGTGGGCTCGTTATAATGCTGTATGAGTCGCGGCCCATGAAACTGTAACCACGGCACGGTGGTTGCCTGGTCTATATGGTTGCCAGAAGCATGATTAAAGGCTAAATTTAACCTTAAATTAAATCGAAACTACTGAGGCTAGAGGGCTGCAATTGGGTATGTTTGATGATGGGAGGGTGGATGATCAACATACCAATTTGCAGCCCTCTAGCCTCAGCAGTTTTGAAGACCTGATGGCGGACGGACGGACAAAGCCGGCACAACAGTTTTCTTTCCAGAAAACTAAAAATCCTGTACGCATGTTTATTCTTTGATACAGTGCCGCATCATGGCATAAAACATCCCTTCCTGTAGGTAAAGAGAACTTTGCAACAGTCCACTTTGTTAACCTCCTTCCCGCGAAATGAATTTGATGCAGCCATTTGTAACTTAAATTGGTGGGTGGAACTAGATATCAGGGAAGCTTTCAGTTCATCGTCATTATCGCTGACAATGGCCGAGTAATAAATCGCGCAGATGATAAAACAGATGTATGCCACCATAAACCTTCCTGGAACAATGCGGCTGTTTAATAGCCAGGAATGCAACTGGTGCGCCGTCCTCTGTCCGTTTCACCTTCAGAATTTCGGGAGCTGCAAAATCGATCGGTGGTCGAACAGACAGACTGAATATACAATTTAGGCCGAATGCCAAGCGTTTGGAGCTATGAGGTCATGCAGCGCTGAAAGGGAAATTGAGAGTAAGAGGCTTACAAGGTGTAACAGGAGGAAAACCTCAAAGCCGTTAATTGCACTGTGAAACAATTGTTAGAAAATGGTGGAAAGTCATGGAAGAAAAAGAATATGAACGGAGGTACAGTAATAGGAATGAAAGGGGTTGCAGCTAGGGGCTGAAGGGACGCCGCAAAGTCCCTTGAGTAATGCTTACAGTGCACCGGGTGAGGTGTACCGACGGGTGACCGAAACCCACCGTCAGGAATGAGAGATTTACGTCCCAAATAGTCTGTTCTCCCTAAAGGTTGCATTCTTGTCCCTCCCCAAAATCTAATCTATTACTGTCCGTCTGGAGACCAACCTTTGGAAAAAATTTTCCCGAGACTCGTAAGCTTTTGTTTTTGAAGAAACAAACAAACAAACAAACAAACAAACAAACAAACAAACGAACAAACGAAGAAACGAGTAAGTCGAATGGAAGGCATAACCACGAGGAAGGTTGTGAAAAATAGAGATAAGCGAACATTGACGCATACGGCCTTTCCACATGAAGTGATTCTAGCACAGAATCAAGTGGCAGAAAATGCGCTAATAGTTGACTTTTATTTTAAACGTCTACGTCACCTTTATGATACGTTATTAAAAAACAGGTCTCTCTCTCTCTCTCTCTCTCTCTCTCTCTCTCTCTCTCTCTCTCTCTCTCTCTCAGTATACAATAAGAAACATAACTGAGTTATTAGCCGATAGTAGTCACTGTTTACCAAGAGTATAAGTTTCACTCAATGCATCTCTCTCTCTCTCTCTCTCTCTCTCTCTCTCTCTCTCTCTATATATATATATATATATATATATATATATATATATATATATATATATATATATATATATATATATATACATATTTATGTATATATACATATTAACACACGTATATATATTTATGTATATGTATATATATATATATAAATATTAACACGTGCATATATATATATATATATGTATATATATATATATATATATATATATATATATATATATATATATATATCATATTCGAAATAACTATTTCCCTGATGCAATCATCGTCGAGTATTTACTCAGCGTCCGCATTTAATTATCTAATTACCTCGTGGTCGATGTTTTCAGTGTCCCTGTATAATCCCCTTACCACTGTCATTAACGACATCAAGAAGGGCTTAAATTCCACCCCCCCCCCCCACCGTCTGTTGGTAAATCACCCTTCTTCTTCCTTTTTAGTTTTGCATTTTCTCATTACTGGTGCGTCCTTGTGGGTTAGAAGTCATAGAGAAAGTGAAAACGGAGAGGGGTCTCATTGCAATAATATGCCAGGAGCAATGATGACTTAGCGTCCTTGATAATTGGTTAATTAGTAAGACGGGTGACCCAGAGATGCATTTACTTCGTACAGCTTACTGGCGTGGAAGTGAATAGATATTACTTCTCGATTGAGATGTGCTTCACGGTTACGGCGTAATATACCTGTGCACCATTTTTCGGGTTGCTTGTTTCACGTTTCCTCAGTGCTGTCAACACTGGCTTCTCCTGCCCCCCCGCCTTGTTCTAGCGTTGGTGTGGGCAAATACCGTCTCTCTCTCTCTCTCTCTCTCTCTCTCTGTGTGTGTATGGCGTGCTGGTGAAATGTCAAAAGATGAGGTGGCAAGGGAGTCAGAAGTTAATACTGCTGTGCAGCGTCTGTAGTTATGGAGAGAGAGAGAGAGAGAGAGAGAGAGAGAGAGAGAGAGAGAGAGAGAGAGAGAGAGAGAGATGTGCATCATTCTTATATATATCCCTGAAAGAGAGACCCTTGGGTGTGTATGTGTGTGTGTGAGAGAGAGAGAGAATCATTTGTGTATATCCCTAAAAGAGAGACCATTTGGTTTGTGTGCGTGCGTGTGTGTGTGTGTGAGAGAGAGAGAGAGAGAGAGAGAGAGAGAGAGAGAGAGAGAGAGAGAGAGAGAAAGAGAGAGAGAGAATCATTTGTATATATATCCCTAAAAGAGAGACCATTAGGTTTGTGTGTGTGCATGTGTGTGTGAGAGAGAGAGAAAGAAAGAAATTATTACCACAATTTTTCTAACGATAGTATCAGCTGCAACTGGAGAGTCATGCCCTTAGGCTACGTATTGTATTTTTTATTTATTTTGTCTCCAATTTCTAGGTAGTTTCGCTCCAGAATAGCCTATATCTGGTTTAGGATGAAAAAAGGTAATTGAATTTCATTATTTACGACGACAATATACGAAAGATTTAAACATTTTGGGCTTCCTACCAGCTTTGGGGATATTTCTCCCTACTCCGGGTGGAATTGTCGGTCGAGTGAGTTTACATTAGGGCTGGAATATAATGGGACAGCCCAAGAACCTTTGATTGTAGGAATAAGCCGAGCTTCTGTTAAAACGATTGTGGACACTGAAACGTAATGGGACAGCCCGAGAACCTTTGATTGTAGGAATAAGCGGAACTTTAGAAGGATTGTGGACACCGAAATATAATGGGGCAGCCCAAGAACCTTTGATTGTAGGAATAAGCGGAGCTTCTGTTAAAATGATTGTGGACACCGCAACCAGATTTTGAGCAGCGGTACCGATTTTTACGGGAATTCGAATTCCTGACTGATTGAGTATATGCGTATATCGTCTCGGATGCTTTTAGTATAAATCTTTTAAAGGAATCTCTTATCTGTCTATTACAGTGGTTCTCAGTCTTTTAGTGATGGCACCCTGTCTAATGCAATCATTACCAAGGCACCCCTTCTTCACCATCCCCCACCATATCGCGTGAATTAACTTCTCATTTAATGAATAACATTATCATCCATACTCAAACCAAAGTCAGCACACCGTGCTTGCAGAAATATACAGTACAAACAAAGAGCATATCACAAGAATTAGATAAACAGTCGGAGTAGACACACTGATAATAAGTGTGTGAAGACTTTTGCAAACTTTTATATTTTTTGACAAATGTTCATTGAGATTATCTAGCTTAGAAAAAATTAATGACAATCTTGCCGCACCCTTAGGCACTGTCTGCGACACCCAATTTGAGAATCACCGGTCTATTAAATCAGTATTATCTAATATCATGGCGAAATATAGTGCCTCTATGCAATTAAACAGCTATGCAGACGCAGAAATCAGACATTGAATTGTGAGTAAACCGTTGGATACTGAAAACGTGAACTACTGTACTTGACCTGGCGTTAAAAGATATGACCAGGTCATTAAAAAATATTAGGCATCAAAGATATGACCAGTTCATTAAAAAATATTAGGCATCAAAGATATGACCAGGTCATTAAAAATATTAGGCATTAAAGATATGACCAGGTCATTAGAAAATATCAGGCATTAAAGATATGACCAAGTCATTAAAAAATATTAGGCATCAAAGATATGATCAGGTCATTAAAAATATTAGGCATTAAAGATACGACCAGGCCATTAAAAATATTAGGCATGAAAGCTATGACCAGGTCATTAAAAATATTAAACACCTGAAATTGTGCTTCAAGTAAAATTTCCCAAATGTAGTCGTTATTTGCATTGCATAAACACACTTAGCTTGCCTAGTGAAGTACATTTGTTACCACAGCTATCTTCATCGCCCATACACTTGTATGAACAAAACTCGAAAATGAAAAGCCAATGAAACAAAAAACAATGAGAGAAGATTTAACTACAATGATTGGTCGTCCGTTGGACAGAATTGCATTTCATCGCTCATGAATCTGTTCTGAATTCCTTGTCGACGAGACTCTGATAGGCTCGAAGCGTAATGCAATATGGAATGGAATATGGAGTTTAGGCCAGAGGCCAATCACTGGGACCTCTGAGGTCATTCAGCGCTGGGAAGGAAATCGGGAGTAGGTAGGTTTGAAAGGTGTAGCTGGAGGTAAAACCTCAAAGCAGTTGCATTATGAAATAATCGTTAAGAGAGGGTGGATAGCAAGATGGAAGAAATATAATATGTACGGAGGTACAGTAAAAGGAATTTACTCTCATTCTGTTTTGCACATTGAATAAATAATGAACGGATGCGAAAACTTTTCTGCTTCGCATTTTCAGTTTTCAGTTTTCTGTAAAAGAAAACTATTGTGCCGGCTTTGTCTGTCCGTCCTCACTTTTTCTGTCCGTCCTCAGATCTTAAAAACTACTGAGGCTAGAGGGCTGCAAACTGGTATGTTTATCAGCCACCCTTCAATCATCAAACACACCAAATTAAAGCCCTCTAGCCTGAGTAGCTTTGATTTTATTTAAGCCGTCACAATAGTTTTATTTTACAGAAAACTAAAATCTAGTTTGCAAAATTCAGGTATCGATATCATTTAAAGAAAAATTATTCTCCTGTCCACAAACCCTCTGGAAATTACGCTAAAGGTTTTTAAAAGGCATTCATGAAAAAAAAATTGCAAATGAATTAATCCTGTTTCGTAGCATTGCGTTTTCAAAGATCGTCCTATAATTATGCATAAAACTAATAAATATGCACGTACGTACTGACGCAAAAGTTTGTATACAAATGAATAGATAATTTTATTATAAAGCATTGACAAATTAAAAAAAGGCTTCAACGTACATTATAAAAGTCATTTGATGAATAGTTTATACATACTCTTTCCTGGGTAAAATTAACCTTGAGTTGTATATAAATGATCGTCTTTAAGTTCATGTGATTTAAATATTAGCATATATGCAGGACTCTAATTTCACGTTCATCAGAGAGCAGTAAAACTGCTTTTAAATTCCGTTTCATTAATAGCGTGATTTATTAAGCTATGCCTCAGACAAGAATTGTTCGCTGAAAGAAAAATGCATTTGGAGTATCGGAGCTTTTGCGCTTTTAGGAAATTCGGTTTTGCTAGTTTCTTATTTTCGCGAAGAATGTTTAAATCTATTCCTCTTTTTTTTTTTCTCTGCAATTAAGATTTTTATTTATACACTTTACGCTTTTCGTTTTGCTGTTTTTTTTTTTTTTTAAGAATATTTAATTCTATTCCACTTTTTCTTTCTCTGCAATTATAATCTGTATTTATACACTTTACGCTTCTCGTATTGCTGTTTTTTTTTCTATTTTTTGAGGAATATTTAACTCCATTCCGCTTTTTTTCATCCTATTCCGAACGAATATCTGCAGCAATTAATTCATTGGTGTGAGCAATGGTTGTTTTCTGCCCTAATCTGCAAAAGTTACATACTTAAAATCCAAAAACTGCATTCCATAAATATTAGTTAGAATTTTGACTATCCTGTATCTCGTAACGGTAATCTGTATATTCCAACTGCCGCCGTCTGCCAACCCATAAATCCTGCTTATGACAAGTCATATTCCTTCGTACAAAAGGCAATTTAAAACCGCCGTTAGACAGAGGAAAAGATCGATTTTGTGCCGTCAGCAGTGAAGATAGATACGCAGATGGAAATGAATAGAGAGAGAGAGAGAGAGAGAGAGAGAGAGAGAGAGAGAGAGAGAGAGAGAGAGAAGCTTCAAAGCTTTAAGCGTCAGGGAAGGGGAGGAGTGAGTGAAGATTTAACTGTAAGTATTTTAAATATCAGAATTGAATTGAGCACAGGATTTAGGTCAAGGGCCAACCACTGGGACCTATGAGTCCATTCAGCCCTGAAGCGGAAATTGACGGTAAGAAGGTTTAAAAGGTGTAACAGGAGGAAAACCTCAAAGCAGTTGCACTATGAATCAGTTGTTAGGAGAGGGTTAAGGAAAGTAAGTTGGAAGAAAGAATATGAAAGGAGGTACAGTAATAGGAACGAAAGGGGTTGCACTGCGGGGCCAATTTCTTGTAGGTACAGAAAAAGGGAGTCCTTTTCGTAAACTAGCCTCATCCGAGTTATAATTCCAGTAGCTAATGTTCTACCTTTCCAAATAACCCTTTTATTGTTATTAAAATATCATTTTAACAGTGGGAAAAAAAAAAATCTTTTGTGGGAAGAGATTTTCGCACTTTAAAGTTCAGTTCCATTAACATAAACATGAAATTAAATTTTCAGTTCGTTAAAACTCAAACTTTTCTTCGGCGGTATTTTAAATACGGCTCTATTTTTCATATTCCGAATTCAGGACTTTTCAAAAAGCCTTTGGCGTAATTACGGCTCTCACAATCTTACTTGACTTGGGAATGGCGGAGGAAAAGATTGCCCAGAAAGTTTTTGCCGTTTTCTCAAGATTTTTTTGTTAATTTCCTTAAATATTATTTTCGAATAGCGTTGAGCTAATTATTGAATCGAATTGAATATAGAATTTAGGCCAAAGGCCAAGCACTGGGACGTATGAGGTCATTCAGCGCTGAAACGGAAATTGAGAGTAAAAGGTCTGAAAGGTGTAACAGGAGGAAAACCTCAAAGCAGTTGCACTATGAATCAATTGTGAGGAGAGGGTGAAAAGTAAGATGGAAGAAAGAGAATATGAACGGAGGCATAGTAAAAGGAACGAAAGGGGTTGCAACTAGGGGCCGAAGGCACGCTGCAAAGAACCTTAAGTAACGCCTACAGTGCACTACTCTCCTACGGTGATTATAACAGTATATGACTTTAAACAGATGAAAATTTTCTGTTCGTCAAAACTTAACGTTTCTCAGATGTATTTGAATAGGCATCTAATTTTCATATTCGGAATTCAGAACTATGAAAGACTCCACCAGGCCTGCGGATTCGACTTGGCTCCGAGGCAGCATTTTTCCAACCACCCTAATTATTGCTAAAATGTGCGGCTGTGGTAATTACAAGGACACACATTAACTAGATCTCCTCAGGTGCCGTTCCCTGAGAGAGAGAGAGAGAGAGAGAGAGAGAGAGAGAGAGAGAGAGAGAGAGAGAGAGAGAGATACATCATCCTATCGCCTCTAAGCACTAGAGCCATCGTAACCTTTTCTGAATGTGACCTGTGATTTCTGAATAATACTTCAGGGGGCAGCTTGTAATACATTTTTCATGTTCCATCGTTTCAAATAGCTTTAAGTTTGTCGTTAGTATTTCCCTAAGGAAAGAAATTCACGTTTAAAAAGAGAGTTTTCTCTAATGCATTCTCTAATACAGCTTTTCTTGTTGTGGTCCACCACGACTGCAAGATGTGAGATGCGGTTATGTTAGAATAGGCACTGTCATCTGCTCACTTGTACATGTGGACAAAAGTTAAAATTCAGTTAGCTATTACACCAAAAATACTCATTTCGAGGTCAATGTTTTGATCTAGCAGTCTCTCTCTCTCTCTCTCTCTCTCTCTCTCTCTCTCTCTCTCTCTCTCTCTCTCTCCACTGTATTATTTCCTTCAGCTGCCAGGTATCTGCAACTTTATTGATTTAGGCGCACCTTACCAAAGGTTGCTTCTGTACACAACAATAAACCACTGTTCTTGTGTAAGTGTTTGCTTTAGCCTATTTCCAGCCGGCTGAGCGCAAGATTCTTCAGCAAAGCAAACAAGGGGATAAACCCAGGGTCTATACTGGGACTACATTCTCCAGTACAGGCGATGTCCTGCTCAGTAAGGAACTGATAGGGATCGTTTCTGGAACTTTCTCCAGCTGGGAAAGTTCTAGAAACCACGTTAGACCTTTCTTGGACCCCGAATGGGGATTATACTCTTTTGGATGTATTGAATTGAATTGAATATAGAATTTAGGCCAGAGGCCAAGCCCTGGGACCAATGAAAAGGTTTGAAAGGTTTAACAGGAGGAAAACCTCGCAGTTGCACTATGGATCAGTTGGTAGGAGAGGGTGGAAAGTAAGATGGAAGAAAGAGAACACGACTTAAGTGAAACAGTCTGATATATATATATATATATATATATATATATATATATATATATATATATATATATATATATATATATATATATATATATATATATATATATATATATATATATATATAGGTAGGTCTGGTCGGCAACGTGACGTCATTGTGATTATGGAACCCAGGTTCGTTTCCCCGCTACCGGACATCACAGTTTCTCCATATTTCTTGCACTTGGATCTTAAGGCTTTGCAGTGACAAGCGCATCCAAAAAAGCGCGAAGAATTCGAGAAGTTAAGAGGGTATTGTATGATTACAATTACATACTATATATATATTGTATATATACGCACATATATATATATATATATATATATATATATATATATATATATATATATATATATATATAAATAATGCATGTGTGTATAATAAGATCTTGCAGTCACTCTGGGAAGCTAACTGTACGTTGACGCCAGGCGAGGTTAATTAAGGTCCCACCAGACAATGCAATGAGGCAGGAAGCCTTGGAAAGCCTCCGCGGTCATGTTAAAATATTGTTTTTTTTTTTTTTTTTTTTTTTTTTTTTTATCCGCTCCGCTCATTTCGAAGTGGAAATCACGGGCGTGAGAGAAAATGTCAAGAAAGTGATAAATGTAGAGAGAAGATATACAAGTTTAATATTAGCGTGCTATAAGGTGTATTGTCGTTTTTGTTCTTGTGAACAAGAGCCCGTGCAGGCATGAGGCCATCTTATACGGAAGTATTTTTTTTTTATATTTTGCTTTATCATTTATACATCTGTGTCTATTGTTTTTTTTTTGAGAGTAAATGAGTGGTGAATGATTTTTATATTTTTTTTAGAATTTACTTTTTAAAAAAATCTATTCCTTCCGTGTTATGAATCAGATAATGTATATATAAAAATATTCACTCATTTATTATACATAATTTTACACTGCGGACCGAGAGAGAGAGAGAGAGAGAGAGAGAGAGAGAGAGAGAGAGAGAGAGAGAGAGAGAGAGAGAGAGAACAAACGAAAAAAAACATGACATCTCATTAGTAATCGGCCTCAAGAATTTCTTTCTCTTTCTTTGGCTTAAAGCCCCATCGAAGAGCACAAAACACTTCCTCCCCAATACTTCATTTGCGCCCACCCCACCCCGTCCGCCCCGCCCCCTCCCCTCGGGGATCGGATCCACAATGCACTCGCTCCGAGATTAACGTCTTCAGGTGGCCGCGGGGAGCAGCTATCCTCATTAAGAGAAATATCTTAACGAGGGCGCAGCAGGAACGAAACGAATTTACCCTCACAGACAGGACGATCAATACCTCCTCGAACGTTCATGCAAACGGGTTTGGGAGGGGGTTGGTGTCGGGGACCAATTATTGTTAGTTTGCCGCGGAAGATTGCGAGAGCCGATTGCGTCATTAATGGAATGTTATGAATTTATGCTAGTTGGGCGTCATATCTCTTCTGAACAGATGCAGCTGTGCTATTGCCTGCGGGAAGTTCGGGAATATGAAGGACCATTACCAGTATTCCCCCGTAGAGGCGTTCTGCTGTCGGTGCACCTCGTGCAGGGAGCTGTAGGCATTACTTAGGGTTCTTTGCAGCGTGCCTTCCTTAGGCCCCTAGCTACAACTGCGGTAATATGAGAAAGTTGATATTAACTTAACAAATACTTTAAATCAACTTCGCGGAGGCTCAAGTTCAGTTGGATGTTTGCAAATATGCGACTGTGCAAGTTTGCAATTTGCATAATGAGTGTGTGTTTGTATATTGTGTATGAGAAAGTGAAAGAGAGAGAGATATGTTAGATTTTATAAAGAAATAATGGATGAAACTCACAGAACAATTAACGATTTATACCTATCTTCTGACCTTTATCATCTTACCAGCAGCCTTCATTTCCACATCTGAATGTAAATAAGATCATCTCTCTCTCTCTCTCTCTCTCTCTCTCTCTCTCTCTCTCTCTCTCTCTCTCATATCTGAATTCCCTGTCCTTGTCTTTCTCCAGTCCCATTAATCTATTTGTTCCCAAGGATCTCTCATTTACCTCAGCTGTCTCATTAGTATAGTCAGTCAAGCTTGTCAAGTGTCTTGGTTTGTGTTTCGCTTTTGCCCTCGCGACCCTTGACCTGCCCTTCCTTCGCTCCTCCGTCCTTTTAATAGTTCATTTATGTATTACCTCCTCCCGAGTAGGACATTTAATTTTGTTCCCTAATCTTCGGAGGATTTGTTTTGCTAAGCGTTAGGTTTTGGTCCCTATACTGAGGATTCCCCGTGCAATTGCCAGGTTTTCCTCCTGTTACACCTTTCAAACCTTTCACTGTCAATTTCCGTTTCGGCGCTGAATGACCTGATTGGTCCCAGTGCTTGGGCTCTGGCCTACATTCTATATTCAGTTCAATTCAGTTCAGCTGAATCGATTTTGTTTCTGTTCCCTCTTATTTAATTATCTAATCACCCTTTCATTTGTCTCTCTTTGCTGACTGATTTCACTTCGTAGCTCTCTTGGGTTTCTAGTCTGTTGACTCTGTAGTCTGTTGACTCTATAGTTTGTTGACTCTATAGTCTGTTGACTCTATAGTCTGCTGACTCTATAGTCTGTTGACTCTGTTGTCTGTTGACTCTATAGTTTGTTGACTCTATAGTCTGTTGACTCTATAGTCTGTTGACTCTATAGTCTGTTGGCTCTATAGTCTGTTAACTCTCTCCCAAAAGGATTTCAGCTGAAGATTTTAAGAAAGAAAGAAAGGTAGAGACACTTCTGTTATGGCTCTAGTAAGAGTATTATTGAACTAAGTGCAATGGACTGAGATGTACTTATTGCCTTCAGCACTTGCACAGCTTTGTAAACAAAAGTATTACTGAAACCTCCATCACTCCCAGCGGTCCTGCCTAAGTAACAAAAGGATCGGGCTGGGAAACGAAAGTAAACGCAGCGAACAGGTTTCATGTCGGTAAAAGACACTTCAAAAGGGAATTTGAAAAGGAAAGCAAAATTATTTCAGGCCTTTTGCGAGTGGTATCCCAATACTGAGACAAGGGAACAACGATAAATGTGAGGTAGACGCGTAGGTCATAAGATGGAAGAATGCACAATGGAAAGAGAAAGAGAAAGATAATCAGATAATCATTCCTCAGGACCTTGAAAATGTCAGCGTTTGTTTGTAACGTATTTATTCGATTAAAACGAAGCGTGGGTTGCGCACTTGGAATGGACGTGGAATGCAAATTCCAATATTCATACTATGCAATTCACATTATGCATTTTGGAATTTGCATTCCAGAATTCACGCCGTGGAATCATTGACGAAACCACTGACTTTGACTGTAGGATAGAACGCGTCATCTTATTATAAGAAATGTCATTGTAGATAAATATTTTGTCAGGTTTGAAGTGAAAAACGAACCGTGTAAGGCTAAAGGTCCACATTTATCGATTTTCCCAGCTCGACGAAGAAAATGCTAATCTTGTTGGTATTTACGGAGATTCTTTCCCCAAACCCACTCCTAAATCGCTGTCTGTCTCTTTTGACCCAATATGAGGCTAACTGAGACCTCAGTCACCTCAACACGGTTCCCTCGACATTCCAAAAATTCCCTCCACGCCTGCTTCCATTTGTTAAGTGGAATCCTCAACCCTTCTCCAACCACTTTTCCTGTAATTGCACGCGGGGCAACTCTTGAATGCACTCGGCCAGTGGTTCTCAACCTGGGGGACGCGCCTCCCCAGGGGGGCGTCAGCAATTTCCAGGGGAGGCGCGAGCCCTAGGGGAAAATTAAAAATTCTCTAATTGTATTCGTTATTCTCTTCACAAGAGTGAGGAACTAATATTCAGACGTTTATGAACAAATGCAAACGTAACGCCTTGTAACAGTAGTTTCCTGTAATCTACTAATCTGGTTAGACTCGTTGGGCTGAAGAATAAAATCACCCCTTCTGTTTCTTTTTTTTTTTTTAATTTTCCTTTAAATCTAGGAGGGTATTTTACTCACAGATGCAAGGGGCGGGGGCGTGGAGGGAAGGACCAACTCTTCGAGGGGGGCGTGGTAATAAAAAAGTTGAGAACCACTGCACGAAGCTGTACGAAAAATGCACATCGGCCTCCACTGCATTGAACATTCGGGTTTTCCCTCAAGTTATTTGTTTTTTTTTCTTTGGTAGGAAATTTTAAGATCTCCTGCTAGTGGAAAAAGAGAGAGAGAGAGAGAGAGAGAGAGAGAGAGAGAGAGAGAGAGAGAGAGAGAGAGAGAGAGAGAGAGAGAAAGTGTCATCCCGCCTAAAAATGAATATACAATTACAGCATTATCTGGAGCCTGTAAATAAATATTTTGTTGGGCGTTTTGAAATTCTCAGGGAAGAAGAAAAGAATTCTCGCACCTCCATTTTTAGAAACATATACATATGTATATATACATATTTATGTGTATATGTGTAGTGTATATATATATATATATATATATATATATATATATATATATATATATATATATATATATATATATATATATATATATATATATATATGTGTGTGTGTGTGAGAGAGAGTGTTTCTAAAAACGTTCAATCGCTTGAGCTGAAAACGATGCAAAAATATTATAGAATACTCAATTTTTTGCGTCTTTTCCAGCTCAAGAGATTTTTCTCGTGCTTCAAGTCAGAGTTGTGAACGAACGATAACGTGCCATCGGCGAGTTTTCCAATGAATTCTCAGTTACCAGATGAGTTTATAGTCCTGTCATATCGACAGTAATATCTTTAATGCCAAATAAAGCTGTGAAAACAAAGGTCGCTTAATTCCGCCAACATCAGAGAATTTCGTAAATCAGATTCTTTTAGTTGGTGGGATTTGGATAATAATTTACCCGTTGGCTGATTTTCTGCTCTTCGTATCAAGACAAATAGATGGAAATTTGCGTCAGCATAGATTATAGAAGAAAAATGATCTCGCTATGTTGAAATAAAAAAGCGCATTCATTCGAATACAGTTCGATCTAAGCATCTAATAAATCACTGAATTCCACACAAAGACCTTTGGAGATATCGTGTGGACAGATGGACGTACAGACATACGCGCATGAAAGAGGATAATATCCTTCTAACCCCGTTGGACGGTGGTAGTAATACTTAGTAATTCCAGACACTGTCACTTAGCCTTACTCTACATTACAACCTGTCCAGGCCAACAGAGTGCATAAAAGGTAACTGAAAGTTCATGTCTGAAATGTTTTCGTGCGTCATCAGGATAAAATGTAAAACTGTTCGCTCGCAAAAGAGTTTGTAGTTGAGACCCCGGAATTATGCTGAGGTTTCTGAGAGAGAGAGAGAGAGGCCGCGGCCAATTTGAGGGGAAATTGCTTTCAATTTTCTACAAAGAGATTGCTGATCGTAGCTATATCCCGCTGTTCTCGTCTCGCAGGGGGCCCCGTGATATGGAGCCGTTGAGGCTGAAGGTGAAATTGTCGAATTAAGAATAAATCGGATTTTGTCGTTCCCTGCTTCAGGATTTGGCTTTTGTAGAAGAACCGAGGAACTTCTATTTCTGAGGAGTCGTAGCACAAAACAAGCAAAAAATGCGTCGAAGTTTTTTCAGTGCAGTTGAGTTTTCTGTACAGCGTATAATCAAGGCCACCGAAAACAGATCTGTCTTGCGGTGGTCTCGGCATAATGCTGAATGAGCCGCCGCGGTCCATGAATCTTTAATCACGGTCTGGTGGTGGCCTGTCCTATGTCGTTGTCAGATGCACGATTATGGCTAACTTTAACCTTAAATAAAATAAAACTACCGAGGCTAGAGGGCTGCAATTTGGTATGTTTGATGACTGGGGGGTGGATGATCAACATACCAATTTGCAGCCATCTAGCCTCAGAGGTTTTTAAGATCTGAGGGCGGGCAGAATAAAGTGCGGACGGACAGACAAAGCCGGCACAATAGTTTTCTTTTACAGAAAACTGAAAAGAGGCCGAAGTGTAATGCTATTGAAAGCAATGCATTTATTGCTAGCCAGATAGATCAGGTACCAATATTCCCGTTCAAGCCAGCGTGATAACTTAAGGCATTCAAACAAAAGAAATTAATTGGCACGAGAGGGGTGAGACTTACAAGCCTCACAGGACAAAAGCTTATTGATTTTCGATATATTGGGTTCCGGGCGACGTGTCCACCTCGAAATTTTCGGGGGAAAGGGGACATTACCGATTTCCGAGTAATTCGTCTTTTTGTAACTATAGATCTTTCTGCGTTGCGACTTTCATTTGGCATTCATCATCATCTGCAAGAATAATGGTAATTAAACGTTTTGCCGAAATTAGCGGGTTTGTCTTAAGGAAGATTTATTGTTTTGGTAGTCTGAAGGAAGAATTTTTTTTACATTGTTTTGATAGCCTTAAGGAAGATTTTTTTTTACATTGTTTTGGTAGTCTTAAGGAAGATTTTTTGTTCGTTTGGCAGTCTTAAGGAAGATTTTTTTTACACTGTTTTGGTAGTCTTAAGGAAGAATTTTTTACATCGTTTTGATAGGGCATTCTTAAGGAAGACTTTTTTTTTTACATTGTTTTGGTAGTCTGAAGGAAGATGTTTTGTTTGTTTTGGTAGACTTAAGGAAGATTTTTTTTACATTTTTTGTAGTCTTAAGGAAGATTTATTTTGCATTGTTTTGGTAGCATTAAGGAAGATTTGTTTTACATTGTTTTGATAGTCTTAAGGAAGATTATTTTTTACATTGTTTTGGTAATTTTTCGCACCCTTCCCAAATGCACAACCAGTACATGTTTTTGTATTTTTTAAAAATATTTCTGAAATTTTTATATTTTTTGTATCTTCTTTTTGTATCTGTCGAAAATAATCAATAATGCATCCTGCAAGTGCTTGTAAATGTTTAAATCCATAAATGAAGCTCTCAGTCTAAGTTTCATTATGCTTTAAAATTCTACCTTATATTCTGAACTATGCTCATTTTTACTCGATGTAGCTACTAAAAATATATATTCCCTTTCTTTACTTCAGAGACTTCGGGACTATACATAAGCCATGACTCTAGGAAACTCGTCCTTCAGATCAACAGCTGGTAATGTACCCAATGTCATTTGTTCTTGATCTCAGTCTTGTTGTAAAACCTGCTGTCATTGCATTTAACTCCCGTTGCGTTCGAACAAATTTTACTTGTGATTTTTAACATTTCATATGCCGCCAGTGCACCTCCTGCGGTGCACTGTAGGCATTACTTAAGGTTCTTTGCAGCGTGCCTTCGGCCCCTAGCTGCAACCCCTTTCGTTTCTTTTACTCTACCTCCTTTCATATTCTCTTTCTTCCATCAGGTTTTACTCCTGTTTACACCTTTCAAACCTTTTATTACCAATTTCAGTTTCAGCGTTGAATGACCTCCCAGGTCCCAGTGCTTGGTTTTGGTTCAAATTCTGTATTCAGTTCAACATTTCGTATGATTGTATAACAATCTCCTGTCTGCTTCTGTAAAAGCTGTTTGGTAATGAAATTCATTTGCCATTTCCGGGCATATCCTGCCGAAATGGCAAATCAAATGCGACAGATTTTCAGAGCACCGCGCCTGTTCAAACGCCAGCTTCTCTTTTTTTTTTTGTTTCTTCCACACAGACCAACCATATATGTGAACCTTTTTATTTCGGAAACCCTGGTGATAAGCCTGCCGTGAAGTTTTTTTTTTCTTAGAGTTTTTGCTAATACAGGTACCGAATATGCCTCTGCTCTTTGTACTGAAAGATCGCGGTTTGGTCTCTTTTCGCGAAAAGGATTACGATTGTGACTGCTATTAAAGTTTTTTTTATTTTTTTGCGACGAAGTTTGTGCTAGATAACCATTTTTCGATTCTGTGTGACCAGCTGCCTTAAAATACTCCGGTCCATTTTTAGCCTAAGATTTTTTATATCATGATCGTCGGATCTATGCTCGGAGCAACCCTTCGCAGCTTCCACCTCTTTTTCTGTTATATGCTTATTTTACTTTGATAATAAAAGTTTTCTTTTATTGTTGTTATTAATTATTATTATTATTTTTCTATCTGTCATTTTATTGGGCTCCTTCCTCCTTCGGAATCCATCACTTTTCTCACTGTGCGCACTGCTTCTGATAGCACGCTCTTCTGCAAGAGTCCTGGAGCTACTTCGGCACCTAGTTTTTCCAGATTATTATTATTATTATTATTATTATTATTATTATTATTATTATTATTATTATTATTATTATTATTATTCAGAATAAGCAACCATTTGTATTGTACGCGTTTACAAGACCATCAACATGAAAGGGGTGGTTCCAAAGAATAAAATACTCACTTGTAAAACTGGAAATAGAGAGAGAAGAAATAACAATAAGATATGGCATTGACAAATATGGCTTAAAAAATAATTTATCCTCCGTTTCGTAGTAGAAAAGTTAGGCTGGGTATCTTCCCCGTAAGTATCTGTAGTGTACGATTTTTCTGTCCTTGAAGTTCTGCAATGGAGAGCCATAAGCCAACTGAAAATTAGAGCCACCATCCTTGGAATTTTATGAATTTCATAAGCATGCGCTGCTGCTAGATATTTCCTCTACTGCTAGATATTTCCTCGAGTAAGTTCCAGTTAAACACTGCGTACTAGACTTCGAGTTGCGTTTAGCTTGCTGAGGAGTACGTTAAGGGTTCTGCCGGTGAGATACTAACATGTATCGATATTTTGCAACAACACAGAGCAGTCTAGCGCAGCAAGGAGTATCACGTGATCGGCGTTGTAAAGTAAGGTCAGAAGACAATACGTGAATGAATCATGAGGTAAATAAAATATGTAGAGGACCAAGACGGGTCCTCAGGTTGCGGAGCCAAGGCCTGTTGTAAGATTTTCATACAACCTAGGCTAACTTGAACTCTGTGGCTATGGGCTGTATGTACGTGGCACTGTGCGCTGTCCGCCAGTGCCAGGAGAGCACATCTGCTCTTATTGTAGGCCCTTCTGGCGCTTGACCTTGCAGCTGTAGTTCTGGAGGTGCTTCATGTGTGCGACCTTCCAGTTGGACCTTCCAGTTGTAGCCCTGGAGGCGTAGGCCCTTGATGTGTTCAGCCTTCCAGTAACTTCCTGTAGGAGGCGCTGAAGTCGCCGTTGCTGAGTCAAGACGACGACTTCTCCTCAGAAGGGCTGTGCGCCCAAGCTCTGTCATAGGTTCAACAGAAATTTAGCAAAATCATCCACTGTAGGTGTCATGGAATTGATGGCATCCTGGGGGAATTTGAGAAGTGACATTGAGATGAGTGTATGCCTGGCAATACACCTAATACACCTACACTAGTTGCAGTTGCACCCATGTTCAACAGAGCTATGGGTTGCATATGGACCAAGGCTAGATCAGACCCTGTTTGGGAATTGGCAGGGAATTTTGCCTGGAACAAAACCTTTGCTAAATCTAATTGATTAAAGTTTCGGAGCCACGGTTGAGTTCGCTACCACCAGATAGAATTTAAACCATAAAATCTATGCAGTGTGAAGTAAAAAAAAAAAAAAAAGCCGAGATTAATTAACAAAGAAAATGAGAAGAGTTAATGTAACGACAATTATAGAGCCGATGCTCCTTCCGAGCTGAAAATTAATGAGCCCTCTGGAAGCGCTGCGTCAACTGGATGTGAAATTTGAATGGAATCGGGGAACAGTAAAGACTGGAAAAGCAGGAAGGCTTTCCCCTGATCAGAATTTCAAGCGACCTTTTTCTGAACAGCTCTCATTGCAGACTTGACGTGAGAAAATAAAAAAAACCTAATAAAATGGTTTAAAGAAATTAATATCTACTTGAGTGTACCCTCATGCAAGGCAGTTTTCTTCCAAGGCTAAGGAAGGCTTTCGCACAGGCCAGATTCAAACTAACATAACGTAATTCAGTATAATACTTAAGAGGACGTAGGCATCATAAATGGCAGCACAAATGCTTAGATTTCTTATCCGCAAGAAGAAAAGCAGTCGCAAGGAGAGCAGAGAGAAGGAGGAGTCAAGTAGCGTGAAGAAGATGAGGCAAGCTATAAACCAAAACATTTGACAAGCTTGACTGGATACGCTAATGAGACAACTTGCGTATATGAGAGAGCCCTGTGAGCCGACAGTTGAAAGGGACTGAGGAAATGCCAAAGACAAAGCCCTGACGTTTGGGGTGTGTGTGTGTGTGTGTGTGTGTGTGTGTGTGTGAGAGAGAGAGAGAGAGAGAGAGAGAGAGAGAGAGAGAGAGAGAGAGAGAGAGAGATTTTTTCACATTTCCGGGGAAAAAATTAAAGTAAATGTTTTGAAAAAGCAGGGTTTCTCTGCAAGATTACATATAAACACACGCACACAAACATGCATGCATAATACATGCATACATATATATATACATAAATACGGAAGAATGTTATTTACCATTTTAGAAAATTACTTCCATTCCCCTATGTTTGTCTGTCCGTCTGCCCACCACGTTATTGCTCATACGTACGACCACCATACCCCTCAAAAATAATTCTAATATGTACAGAGACACCATTCCACTACACTGTTGGATCACCAAACATCATCATTTTTAAACAGAAGATGTCAAACAACCCTCACTCTACGATAACATTCTTCCCCCTCGCCAACATCCAAAGAGCAGACCAAACCAGGTTTCCTGGAAGCAGACTTCGCCGGCCAAATAATATTTTGGCTTTTCATCTGCAATCAGCGTCCGGGTGAGCGGTGGAATTCTGATATTCTGTTGCCTAACAGCGAATCCTGGAAGACGGCCGGAGAGAAAAAGGGAAAACTTTCCTAGGAAGCATCGACTCATATCAGATTTTGTTTCTCCAGTTGGAAGATATACAGTCCTGGGTCCGCAGAAATTGGGAGCTCGTGGTATATTCTGAGACGAATGATTTTTGAAGCAGGGTTGCGGCTGGGAACGCAGAAGTATTTGTCAAACGTCCATTCGTGGCTGTCAAGCCGGGGATTTATGGGGATCAAATTATGGAGAACGGAACGGCGATTCATCACTAGGATTATCTGAATAATTACCGGGTCAGAAGTATTAGCTGGAAATGAGAATCTGATAACCATGTTTTCAGTAAGTACAAAGGTAAGGGGGAAGGATAATGTTTATGTCAGTTCTCTGTATATACTCAAGAAATGGTCAGCGGTTGTGGTTGGGAATATTTCAAAGCACTAAAACTCTGCAAGATTTTAATTTTTTATCAGCAAGGTACATTTGAGCTAATGCCCTGGGATTATAGTATCGCTTGTAGTGATTGTAATCATAATTATACTAACGACGCTTTATTACCAACTCTTCAGAGACTACTATGACATAATGATAAGTGGAGTTGTAGAAGTTGCGTTTGCAATATTAGTAATGAGAATGTTAGTAATTCCAATAATAACAGTGACTAGTCAACAAGAGGTAAATGTAATTGATCTAGAATCGTTACGTCAGTGATGATGTAAGATGGCCAGAAATGGTAAAGGGACATAATAGAAAATAGAATTTAGGACAAGGCCAAGCCCTGGGACTTACGAGGTCATTCAGCGCTGAAGGGGAAATTGGCAGTAGGAAGATTTGAAAGGTGTAGCAGGAGGAAACCTCGCAGCTGCACTATGAAGCAATTGTTAGAGAGGGTGGAAAGTCAGATGGAAGAAAGAGAATATGAAAGGAGGCACAGTAAAAGGAATGAAAGAGGGTGTAGCTCGTAGGTCCCAGGGCTTTGGCCCAAAGTCTATATATTCCATTCCTCGCGATCATTTCTTCGAAAAAGGAAAGTAGGAGAGATCGACTCGCGCTCCAACCCAGCCACTCCCAGCACCGACGGAGCCAATATCACGCCGCTTTATCAAGACCAGATTGGGTTCATTACGTGGGTACATAACAGAAATAGCTCACTTAAAAATAATGATCGAATTGCTGCGAAAATCGCCCGGATAAAGTGACTTAGTATCGGAAAGGAAGATGTATGACGCGTAATGCTTCCTTCATTCAACTAATTGGGGTTCAGTGAACAGCCCCGTAAGGGGGTAGGGCCGTCGGTGCGCCTCGTGCGGTGTGCTGTAGGCGTTACCTCGGCACCTAGCTGCCACCCCTTTCGCTCCTTTTACTGTACCTCCTTTCATATTCTCTTTCTTCCATTTTACTTTCCACCCTCTCCTTAAAATTGATTCATAGTGCAGCTGCGAGGTTTTCCTCCTGTTACACCTTTCAAACCTTTTACTGTCAATTTCCGTTTCAGCGCTGAATGACCTCATAGGTCCCAGTGCTTGGCCTGTGGGCTAAATTCTATATTCAGTTCAATTCAGTGAACAAAACTTTGCTCAATCCGTTTTGGATTTGTTTTTCAAGCACCAGTCAGTTTCAGATTGCTTTCGTTTAAGTTTGCCTGTATTTTTGGCAGATAAATTATTCATTACATTTTTAAGGAAACCAATAAAAAATCAAGCAAAAATTGCGCGATGTTTTTTCGGCACAATCGAGTTTTCTGTACAGCCGCTACAGCGTATAATCAAGACCACCGAAAATAGATCTACCTTTTGGTGGTCTCAGTACAATGCTGTATGAGCCGCGGCCCGTAAAACTTTCACCATGGCCCGGTGGTGGCCTGTAACGTTGCCAGAAGCACGATTATAGCTAACTTTAATCTTAAAATGAAAACTACAGAGGCTAGAGGGCTGCAATTTGGTATGTTTGATGATTAGAGGGTGGATGATCAACATACCAATTTGCAGCCCTCTAGCCTCGGTGGTTTTGAAGATCTGAAGGCGGACAGAAAAAGTGCGGACGGACAGACTGACAGAAAAATAAAAAGATGAGAAAAATGCAAAATATTCTATTCTGTTACTGTGTCTTGACAGCCTTGGAAGACATGACTGTGTCCTTTGCAATGTATCGTTGAACTAAGATGTTTTTATATATTTATTCGTATTGGAGAATATATTATTGAGTTGTCTTAATTTTCCAAAGTCATTCTTTAAAGAGTGCGTAGGAATTTGAGTTTTTTTTTTATCGCATTCTGACATTTTTACTGCACCGCGGATTTTTACAGCCCAGTCGTTTAGTCACAAGTTGATATGAACGAAGCAAGGGTCAGGAACACGGAATGATCAGCTGGAATAAAAAGATAATTTTTCCAGTATCCTTTATCAAGAAATCAAAAGTTGAAATATAGTTGACCGGTTATAACAATCATTACAAGGCGAAGCTTGCACCCTTAAAGCATTACACACGCCAACGCAGTTTTATATATATATATATATATATATATATATATATATATATATATATATATATATATATATATATATATATATATATATATATATATATATATATATATATATATATTATATTGATTTATATATATACACATAATTAAAGGACACTTATTCGTCTCTCTCTCTCTCTCTCTCTCTCTCTCTCTCTCTCTCTCTCTCTCTCTGTAGGAAATTCGCACATATCATGAATCATTATGAATACTTGTCTAAAGAAGTGGTTGCTTTTTTCTTTAAAAACCGTTTTTTTGTGCTCGCCCCCAGAAACCCTTAAAATACACGAAAAAGCCCCGTGGGTGATTTATGTACAAACTTATTCTCATTCATTATTTTGATACGAAACTAGACTAAAATCCACTCTTTGAAAATCGTAGAGTTGATAAAAAGCTCCGGACTGAACTCGTACTTTATTTAGATTTCCCGTAGAGTACGCTGAATCGTGGCGTATACTTATTTAGATTTCCCGTAGAGTGCACACTGGCGTATGTGGGCCAGTTGCGCTCTGAGGCACGAATTCCAAATTTCTCTGAAGTTTCTTCTTCTCGAATGAAAACCTCGATAAATTCAATTAGGCTAATCACACCCTCACGCCAGGCCTTCTTTCTCCACTCAGAATGGAATCCTTGAAACCTTCCCGGAAGATGGTTTCCCCTACAGCAAATATTTGAACGTCATTTAGGCTCCCCCCCCCCCAAGAGCCTAAATTAGTAAAGGAAAAGAAATTGGGATCTGAAAGAGAATCCATACGGAACTTGGAGCCATAGTCGGTATGAATAGTATAAGACCAGATGGATATAATATCTATCTATCTATCTATATATCTATCTATCTATCTATCTATATATATATATATATATATATATATATATATATATATATATATATATATATATACTGTATATATATTAGACCGTGATATGGTCAGAAAAAAAACATTCAATCGAACGTTTGTTTGTTTTCAAAATATATAAAGTTATTAGGTAAAGGACCAATATATATATATATATATATATATATATATATATATATATATATATATATATATATATATATATTTATATATATATATATATATATATATATATATATATATATATATATATATATATATATATATATATATATATATATACGAACTTTCATGAACGCATAACGACTCCCGAAACTGAGAGACATCCCAGTGATTAATAACATCCTTTATTAAATGATTACGCCCTTCATTTTTTCCATTTTTTTTTCATCATCTTAGAGACGCGAAGAACAAAGGCGACTGACGACGATAATGAAGAACTGGAGGATCCGACGGTACAAATGTTCATTGTGTCGATAAAATCACGACGGCTCCTGCGAGAAATTTTACGCGCGGCAAAAACGGAGAGAATGTCACGAGGAGAAGGGTGACGCACCGTCGTTGAAGGAAGGGATATGTCGGGGCTATCATTAATTAAAAAGAGTTTTACTGTCTTTGATGTCCCGCTTTCTAATTACTGAAATGTCTTGACCTGCTTCTACGAAAATGGCTCCTCACCTAATTATTTCACTGGGGAGGGGGAGAGAGAGAGAGAGAGAGAGAGAGAGAGAGAGAGAGAGAGAGAGAGAGAGAGAGAGAGAGAGAAGGGGGTGGGGACCGGGTTACATTCTGATCTGTTGTTTGAAGTTACACGAAAATACTGTATATATATATATATATATATATATATATATATATATATATATATATATATATACACACACATATATATATATATATTGTATATATACATACGCATATATATATATGTGTGTATGTATGTATGTTTGTGTGTAGGTGAGCGCGTGTGTGTATGTAGGTATTATCGAGAAAGCTCACTTTCTCACCAATGGCCATCCCTCCTTTTATCAGATTTTCCCGGCCCTCTTGTATTTGCCTTCCAGCCCTACGGCCTGCTTTTAAATTCAGGACGGACTTTCAAATCTGGGTTAAATCCTTTGGAAGTGAGCAAATCTTTTCTCTCCCTGAAGGAAATTCTAATGGCGGTGGACGAGGGTGACCGCGGTGCTCCTTCAAAAGCCACAGCTGTGAGCCTCAGGGAAGCCGTGACGGCGACTGGCCCTTCCCGAGATGTAACCGAGTACTGGGACCTTTCCCTGGAAAAAGCGGGACGCCATATCTTAAAAACTAACCATAGAATTTTCTTGAAAATAATCTCATTCTGTTTCCAACGCCTTAATTTTCTTACAGGGTGCTAATCTAACCTGACTTGACCTAACCTAACCTAGGGGCGTGGCATTTAAATATAAAGAGACTCTTCATAGCCTACTTACCAGTTGTTGATCCTAAGCTTATATCCTGCAAGTACTGAGGTTGTTTATTGTTTATTTATATAATCGTAGATAAGCTTAATCCTCTCTCAAGGTCATAGCCCTAAATGTGATCTTGGGATGTACAGTATGAGGGCTCCATTGCATCCTTATGTCTAAAACTCTCACGCCCTGAATTTTCATATATTAAATATCTTCTTCTTTTTCAACATCTTTTCCCACTTCCATGTGGGGGTCGACGTTTCTGACAGCTTACCTCCTCCACCTCTGATAATTGTTTGTCTCTCAGATCTTCTCTAACTGGATTCATCCACCTTCTCTCTCTCTCTCTCTCTCTCTCTCTCTCTCTCTCTCTCTCTCTCTCTCTCTCTCTCTCTCCAGGCACCTCCATCTGCATCACTCTCCTCCTTACTACATATGTCTCACCCATTCTCATCACATGGCCATACCACCACAGTCTTCTTCCTTGGCCTTCTTTGATAGTTCTGCGATAGTTCATGCATTAAAGACCCCGCCCGAAAATTTAAATGCAGTGATAAATTCCAAGTACCGAAATTTTGGGAGGGCTCCAAGAGACCATCAGCTGTCCATTCCCAAATCGCTGTTGATTAAAACAAGCGGTTCAGTGGCTGAATGTTCGGAACGTGCTCATTATTCTCAACGTTTTGTGAGGTTTCCGTTCGTCTCCTGTTTATCGGAAATATTTTTGCGATATATCTGTTGATGAGTGTCTAAAATGGATTTTACTTTGCTTTACGGCTTTGATAAAAGGACAAAGAATGTCTTTGTGTCAAATAATAATTATGTGTGTCTGTACACAGTATATACACACGCACACACACATATATTATACATATGTATATATATAATTATATATAAATTATATATATATATATATATATATATATATATATATATATATATATATATATATATATATTATACACGTATGTATTTATATGGTTATATGTGTGTGAGGGGATGTGTGCGTGTGAGTATGTCAGGGGTGCACATAGTATACCGCTTTGATTCCAAGCATATTCGGTTACATATCCGGTTCCTCACCTTTTATTGCCTCTGTTATTGAATGGAGAAAGCGGAGTTTTGCCGCTTCAGTGGCTGACGATGCGAATCCCCAGCGCAATTTAGTTTCAGGATATACGTTTAGCCGATATTGCCTGCAGACACAAACACACACACCCACACACACATCAAGACGTGACTGGTAATCTATACCAAGACTCACAAGCATATGTTTACTTTTATCAATGGAAGTCTCAACTTCCTGCCTTCCTAAAACCCGTGGATATATACAGTAGGTGGTCTCGATTGCACATGCGCGAGAATCGGGTTTCTAGGCCCTAGTATTCAGCCGTCGAGATAGATAGGAATTTATTTCGGCCCGTGCGTTCCAGCGAATCGCCTGCCAAGCGCAGATATCATTCTGAAGCTGAAATGAACCGACCATTGCTATCAAGGCTTAGTATAAAATATTTTGCAGGTGGTTGAACTGTAATACCACTGATCACAATCAACGAAATTTACAAACTTGAAAAGTTTCTGTAATCATAGCCAGAAATGTTCCACCGATTGAGCCTGTAGCGAAGCGCTCACCAGTACAAACCGTAGCTAAAATCGGTTTATTTCCAGTATCGAACAGTGTCTATGTTCCTGACAGGTATATATATGGATGCAATGGGCGAAAAAAAAAACTCGTAGGCGTACCTTTCTTGGCGGCCTAATGGTAGAATGTCCTGATATCCTGTTGCTTGGGATATCTGGGACCGAGGCGGTGCGCTTCCAAAGAGAGAATTTCTTTTTTACACATTTTCTTTCGGTACATTGGGTTCTGAGATACAGAAACAGAACG
Source organism: Macrobrachium rosenbergii (assembly GCF_040412425.1). Taxonomy (NCBI): domain Eukaryota; kingdom Metazoa; phylum Arthropoda; class Malacostraca; order Decapoda; family Palaemonidae; genus Macrobrachium; species Macrobrachium rosenbergii. Next base: position 14,257,957 of record NC_089772.1, read on the forward strand.
TATCTAAAATTCTTCAGAAAGGAAGTTGCATATATATATATATATATATATATATATATATATATATATATATATATATATATATATATATATATATATTTATATATATATATATATATATATATATATATATATATATAATATATATATATATATATATATATATATATATATATATATATATATATATATATATATATATATATATATATATATATATATATGTGTGTGTGTGTGTGTGTGTGAATGATCGTAGCATTCCCACCTACCAAATGAGAAGTCCTGGGTTGATTCGTGGGGAGCGTGAGCGAGCGGGTGGGCACACTGTTAATACTCCTTAGGTCTGCGTTGACCTAAGCAGTGAATTCCGTACCTGGTGGTTATACAACTGTTGTGGGGAGAACCGGTGTCATAAAAAGCATGGGGCTAGCGTTTTCACCACAGGAAATTTGCTGATTAACCGGGAGGCGGAATCCTTCATATATATATATATATATATATATATATATATATATATATATATATATATATATATATATACATACATACATATATGTATGTATGTATGTATTTATGTATACACTATTTCTGCCTGGAGAGGGATAACTCCAGAAGATAATACCCTTCCATTACCAGGCAGTAATTTTGGACTGAGGAGACCCTACCTCAGACTTTAATCACAGATGCCCATGACATGCCAATGTCAAGAGATGTCAGGCATTCCCCGGTGGTCACGCAGCTATACTGACTAGACCACTGGTTCTCAAATTTTTCTGGGTATCGTTACCCCCGGGGGGCGGTGGTGTGATAGATCACCGTGACCCCTACCCCATTCCTCTTCGGTTATGTGAAGTTATAATATAAAGGAAAGAAAAATATTGGAATGCGTCATTTCTTTTCTTTTTATAACTAAGAGACGATCGTGCGTTTGGCATCGATATAGGACAGGCCATCACCGTGCCGTGGTCAAAGATTCATGGGCCGCGGCTCATATAGCATTATACCGAGACCACCGAAAGATAGATCTGTTTTCGGTGACCTTGATTATAGCTGCACGGAAAACTTGATTGCGCCGAAGAAACTTCGGCGCAATTCTCACTTGTTAGTAAACCCCTTTCATTCCTTTTACTGTACCTCCGCTCACATTGTCTTTCTTCTATCGTTATTTCCACCATCTGTCAATTTCCGTTTCTGCATTGAATGACCTCACTGGCCCCAGTGCTTGGCCTTAGACCTAAATTCTATATTCAATTCAACTGAATTCAATTCACAGTAGGTTCGTAAGGCAGTTCTACATGTTTGTCGCATTAGAATTGTATTAGCATCACTTCAGTTTCTCTCGCTCCGTGTGTTCTATACGAATATTGCAGTCACTGTAGGCATTCGTTGCCGGTGGACTGCATTGTTGCATATTGGTATATGATCAATAAGTGGTCAAGGTGGAACTGAAGACGATATGTAGTCAGGGCCTGCTTACATGATGAGAGAGAGAGAGAGAGAGAGAGAGAGAGAGAGAGAGAGAGAGAGAGAGAGAGAGAGAGAGAGAGCCATTTCACAATCGTCGAATGATGTCAATTGGAAATGCTATGAAAATGATAAAAAAGCCTGCGTATACGATGAGAAGCGGCTTTCAGGGAGTAGAGAGAGAGAGAGAGAGAGAGAGAGAGAGAGAGAGAGAGAGAGAGAGAGAGAGAGAGAGAGAGAGAGAGAGAGAGCCATTTCACAATCGTCGAATGATATCAAATGGAATTGCTATGTAAAGGGTAAAAGAGCCTGCTTATATGATGAGAAGCAGCTTTCAGGAGAGAGAGAGAGAGAGAGAGAGAGAGAGAGAGAGAGAGAGAGAGAGAGAGAGAGAGAGAGAGAGAGAGAGAGAGAGATTTCACAATCATGGAATGATGTCAAATGGAAATGCTATGAAAAAGATAAAAAAGCCTGCTTATAATACGATGAGAAGCGGCTTTCAGAGAGAGAGAGAGAGAGAGAGAGAGAGAGAGAGAGAGAGAGAGAGAGAGAGAGAGAGAGAGAGCGAGCCATTTCACAATCGTCGAATGATGTCAAATGGAATCGCTATGGTAAATGTAATTTATCACAGGAGGAGTAATTGGTAGCGGGGTCACCATCTCCAGCCTTCTAGCAAAGATAGTTGATTAAGTTCAGCCACCCTGCCCGTAAATCTCTGCAGTTAATGAGGTCAGTGGTACCGCCCTCCGCAGAGAAAATGAACTGGAGTGATCTGCATAGCATGCATATAGATACCTTCAGAGTGGGAGTGTGAACGCCTACAAGCTATGTATTCTAATAAAATTCTCTTCAATTTTCATAGTCTTGTGACACGGAATGATCTCACAACAGTTCAAAGGAATACAGTGCGAAATACTCGAGCTGAAACTGTTTTTATTCGAGAGAGAGAGAGGCAGTCTTGTTTTAAGCCACGTTTCGATAGTTTTTTCGTTGCTTGAGCTGTCCCGCAAACGCCATTCTGAACACAAAAATATTCTTCCGATGGAGAGTTGTCATTCTCCCCCAAAAAATGGACTTATTAGCGCTGAAGTCCCTTTATAGAACAATAGGAATAAATATGCGTGGTGTCCATTCAGCGTTCTCCCGAGATGTAACCGACTGTCGGGACCTTTCCCTGAAAGAAGCTCGACGGTATATCTAAAAACTAACCCAAATTACCATAGAGGTACTAACCTAACCTAACCTAACGTAGGGCTTGGCAGAAAAAAAAACCGGGCTGGTGCAGTACTAGCATACGTCTCAGGAATTTGCATCCGTTCAAGAAAGAACAGCAATGTAGAAAACATGACCCCTCCCCCCTTCCCCCAACAATGACAATGATTGGATAGACTACAATCAAGACTCTTAAGAAAAGTCAAACAAAACTGTTAGCTGTGACAAAGTCCTCGAAAACATCTAAACTGATGAAGACATCGAAACGAGAATATTCAAAGCTCTCCAGAGAATACGAGGACGCACTTCCACACTATAATTGCTGGCTGAGCAATTATTTAAGCAGCCCAGCTCCAGTCAACCAGCATCGACCTACATCTCCAGTCGACCAGCATCGACCTACATCGCCAACCTGTATTTCAAGCACTTCCTCTTCGTTTCACGTATCATTCCGCAGACGGATTCCAAAAAGAAAGAAAGGTCTGACAGTTGCACGGGATGTTTTGTAAATGCGAGCGGATTGACAAGTATTTTTAGAGCTTAACGTTTTTCCTGTCATAGCTCCGTGTTTGAAGGGGAAATATATCAAGAGAGAAAACTTCAGAAACAGATTCAGACCGCGTAAATTGAATTGAATTGAACATAGGATTTAGACCAAAGGCAAGGCACTGGGACCTAGTAGGTCATTCAACGCCGAAACGGAAATTGACAGTAAAAGGTCTGAAAGGTGAAACAGGAGGAAAACCTCAAAGCAGTTGCACCGTGCATCAATTGTTAGGAGAGGTTGGAAAGTAAGATGGAAGAAAGAGAATACAAAAAGGAGGTACAGTAAAAGGAACGAAAAGGGTTACAGCTAGGGCCCTAAGGAAGGCACGCTGCCAAGGACCGTAAGTAATGCCTACAGCGCACTGCACGAGGTGCGCTGACGGCACTAACTCTACGGGGCAGACAGCGTAAATAACCAAAGAGTTCTGGGCCAAGAATGTTTTCGAAATTCTTCTCCAAAAAAACATTTTTCCTTTTTCGTTGCAGAGCAAAAATATAGTCCGGGAAGCCTACCGCAGACATCCAGGTATAGAGGAAGAGTCGTATTGCCTCACTACAGGTATTGCGTAACGGGAGGTAATTAAACTCCAGGGGGAAGAGTGAGGGTAGATGCGCTTGATGAATTGGTGGAAGGGTCACACGTCACAATGAAGAGCTGATGATGATAGGGGAGAGTGGAAATAGTGGGTAATAATAATGCGAAGGAAAGGGAGGAGACACATTCTCGCTTACACTCTCGCTTTCGTACTGCCCTGAAATGGAAGACTGCAGGATCTGCAAAAATACAAAACTGAGAAGAATGGTAGATACTCCCTTGCCTTACTACTGATTTTGCAGATATTGCAAATGGGGCCTCCCGAATACTCGTGGAAAGCATTGAAGAATCATTCTGAAACTGCAGTAACTTGTGCATTAGTGTTTCACGAGCCCAGTAGGTGGCATATCTCGATTTCGAAAATTGTGTAGATTCTGCAGTTTTCACTTGCCTTACTACTGATTTTGCAGATATTGCAAATGTGACCCCTAAATACTCGTGGAAAGCATTGAACAATTGTTCTAAAACTGCAGTAACTTGTGTATTAGTGTTTCACGAGCCCAGTAGGTGGCATATCTCAGTTTCGAAAATATTGCAGAAACTGCAGTTCTCCATTCTAGTGCAGAATATGTCGTTGCACACTCTTGCGATTAGGTGAGCAAGGGAAACTATGTATAGGTAGTACTGTGTATGTATGTATGTATGTATGTATGTGCGTGAGCAATGATAAATTCGTACGTTCTAGTGTGAACTATTTTCCGTTACGAACGACCTTGGCGAACCTGTGTAAAGAATTTACTCTTGGTGACGTCATTATAACAAGGAGAATATGCGCCGAAGTTTCCTCGGCGCAATCGAGTTTTCTGTACAGCCGCTACAGCGTATAATCAAGGTCACCGAAAACAGATCTGTCTTTCGGTGGTCTCGGTATTATGCTGTATGAGCCGCGACCCATGAAACTTTAACCACAGCCAGAAGTATGATTATGGCTAACTTTAGCCGTAAGTAAAATAAAAAAACCTACTGAGGCTAGAGGGCTGCAATTTGGTATGTTTGATGATTGGAGGGTGGATGATCAACATACCAATTTGCAGCCCTCTAGCCTCAGTAGTTTTGAAGATCTGAGGGCGGACAGAAAAAAGTGCTGACGGACAGACATAGCCGGCACAATAGTTTTCTTTTCGGGAAACTAAAACTGCCATACTATGCAGATAACTTTTGAGTTCCCAGAAGCTTTCATTAAAATCGGGTATATCTGAAGATGACAGAAAGCGCATGAAATTGGAATGATCTTGTCATGTTTCAAGAAACATCGTAGGTTGTTGGGAATCTGCAGAGGTCAATTACACAATTGTTTACAATAAAATACCATCGTTCGCGCTGAGACCGCCCCTTCTGGACGACGATACCCTCTCCGCGAAATATATTACCCGACAATTTACTAAAGGGACGAGAACTTATAAAAGAGCAACCGCCTTATATTGCTGCCGACGAGGCAAATGTCAAACGTCCGAGCGAGCCGTGTCAAGGCCGAAGAACTTAACTGACTGTAATCCAATTTGGTCTGTACGCAGCCTGGCGCGACGGTCGAGAATATCAGACATGACGTCCTTTTGCGCATAAGTGAATATATCCCCTCAAAGGGAAGGAAGCGACAGCTATACTGAGGTCAAAATGACAGTCCTGGTAGCACGACGTCGTTTGATAGAGCTGAAGTGGCTACCTCGTAAAGGACCGGAGTCGCTGGACGCCAGAGACAATAGGACGGGGAGGAACGTTTTGACTTTGGTCGTCCTTCAGCAAAAATGATAATTCATAATTGATGTCGGGGTTCTTATTCCGAAAGGAAAGGTCGTGGCTACGATCTTTAATAAACCAGAGATCAAGTGCCTTAAGATGCGTAATAATTTAGTGTCTCGAAAAAGGTGGATTTTATTTCATTCAGATTTGTAAGGCTTTATGCGTCTCGTGTCTGCTCGATCTCGTCTTGAGTTCGTATAGCCAATGTTGGGGGTGCTTGAGTAAGATTTCAAGAATGACCACATGCCGGGAGGAGAATTATCTATACGTTGATGTCCTGACTTTTGACGTCTTAACACCAGAGGATTTTTTAAAAAATAATTCTATGTAAGAGATTTTCCATTTTAGATCTCTTTCTCTATTCATACACACATATATAATATATATTATATATATATTAATATGTGTGTATATATTTAGTTCACTCCGTCTTTCTCACTATGCTGTTCTGAGAATTACCTGGAAAACCTGAATTATTTTCTGCAAAATATGGAAAAGACGAATAATATTCTCTCGCCTCTTTGCTCATTTGAAGCAAGCAACATTTTGCTTCAAGTTTTAAACATTTCAGTTTCTTACAGAAGTGACCTTTTCACCCTTTTTCTCTCCCGTTTTTTGGCGGTCAGACTCTTTCTTCATGTAATGGACTCTTTTTCAGTTTTCTGTAAAAGAAAACTATTGTGCCGGCTTTGTCCGTCCGTCCGCACTTTTTCCTGTCCGCCCTCAGATCTTAGAAACTACTGAGGAGGCTAGAGGGCTGCAATTTGGTGCGTTTGATGACTGGAGGGTGGATGATCAGCATACCAATTTGCAGCCCTCTAACCTCAGTAGTTTTGAAGATCTGAGGGCGGACAGAAAAAGTGCGGACGGACAGACAAAGCCGGCACAATAGTTTTCTTTTGCGGAAAGGTAAAAAGTCGATTTCATTGATACACGATTAAACGGCGCAGCGCCCTGCCGAAAAATCGCAGGCGCTGGAGTTTTTTCGGTATTAGATCGTCCTCCCATCGGTTTCGAGAATTAATTTCTCGCCTAACTGAAAAATGTGGATCATTAATCTTGGCTCTCATTAGAATTTTCCAGAGGAAGCGGTTTTTGAGGAAAAACATCAATCTTGGCTCCGGCCTTCAAAGTTTTCAAAGCTCCGTCGGATGAAAGTTTTCGAGAAAAGATTATAGCTCATTAATTTCTGGGCAGTGTTAAGTACCACATTTTATTCAGGCGCATTTTTGTTTTCGTCGGTTTGTGCATTGATGAAAGGAAAAAAATACTACTCGTTTTGTTTCAGGAATAAGTTAGTGTAAGTAATATATGTGTGTATATATATATATATATATATATATATATATATATATATATATATATATATATATATATATATATATATATATATATATATATATATATATATATATATATATATATAGTTTGCAACGCAAAAAGTCATTGCCACATTCATATTCTCTCAACATTCACCACCTCATACTCTGCAATATTCACTTATACTTTGCGTTCACTCCGCTCACTGGATATAAAGTCTTTCCGTTCCAGTATAACATTTTCTAATTCGTCTAGTTCTCTTTCTCGTCCTACCTCTAACACTGATGTGTACACACAGTTCACCGTTCATCACATTATTGGCCATTCTTTTCACATGACTGAACCATCTCAAAATACTCTTATCCATTCACTCACTCTTCCTCTACGAATCTTCCCGCTTCTTACCATGTCACTTACATCTTCAATTTTTAGTTTTCTGAAAAGAAAACTATTGTGCCGGCTTTGTGTGTCCGTCTATACTTTTTCTGTCCACTGAGGCTAGAGGGCTGCAAATTGGTATGTTGATCATCCACCCTCCAATCATCAAACATACCAAATTTCAGCCCTCTAGCCTGAGTAGTTTTTATTTTATTTAAGGTTAAAGTTAGCCATAATCGTGCGTCTGGCAATGATAAAGGCCATGCCACCACCAGGCCGTGGTTAGAGTTCCATGGGCCGCGGCTCATACAGCATTATACCGAGACCACCGAAAGATAGATCTATTTTCGGTGGCCTTGATTATACGATGTACAGAAAACTCGATTGCGCCGAAGAAACTTGGGCGCATTTTTTACTTGTTTCTTATATTCATCGTCATCACCCACACTTCATGTCCATAAAAGACAGTTGGCTCAGGAATCTTTTTATATATTCTTACCCGAGATTCCATTGACAGTTCAAGTCTCGTCCAAATATTCTGCACATACTCTGCTACCTTTCTCGTTGTGACTCACCTCTTCTCTCATTTCTCTCATTTTACCATCACCACCACAAGACTGGATTAAATTCACGGATGATTTTCCCGCTTATATCTCTCATTCCAAGATCCACTTGATTTTCAGTTTTTTTCTTTTCCCAGTAGTTGGGTAAATTCAGAACGATAATCTCCTTTCAGCGCAAACTCAAATTTTCACCCAGCATTTCATCCGGTCTGGCATTGTCTTCCTTCACTTTATTATTATCTTCATGTCATTCACAATTCTTTTATCTACGTTGAGCTAACTAAAAGTCTGCACTGTTCCATGAAACCGCTTACATAATTATCCATGCATTCTCACCCTTTATTCGTCCTTATGCACCTAAGTATCACTCGCTTCCCTGTGCCTCAAAATCAGCGAACGGTTAAACCTTTCATATATCTTAGACATTAGACCACGTTTCATCCACTTTCTCTTTGGATACAAATCTTACTTCCCTACTGTCTCATTCCCGAATGTTGATAACTTCTGGAGTCACAGGCTGGACCCGTTCTTGAATTGCGTCCGTCGTCTGTTCTCGCTTTTGTTTCAACCGGTTAATGGCCGGATCAACTTCTGTATGTCCTATTATGTTCATCACCATTTTTATTTCAGACATACTCACACGCAAACCAACCAGAACTTCCCACTGTTTACTTTTTCCTAATTATGCATTTGAACATTCCTCTTACTGAGTATTAATGCTTCCAGAAATTTCATCTTTCATTATAAACTACCTTGTTGGCGCGCGCTACGCGCCTTGGAACCCGGAGCTGCTGTCTACACTACCCTGCCGATCCCTACCTATCCCGCCTCCACCCAGGGCGGACAAACCGGTTTGTAGGGGTTGGGTGGCTGTGTCATGTCTGCCCCTACTGTCCACCCGGGGGTGGGGCGTGGGGGGACGAACGAGAAAAATCCACTCGCCTTTTATCATTATACATTTTTTCACAGACACTCAGTGTGGACGCCATTCTCCTTCGAATCAGACAAGCATGAAACTAATACCGAATGGTTGTCTTCGAGTTCTCGTATGGTCTTCCAGACGCCACAAGACTTTAAACCTTCTCTGAACCTTCCTCCTTCAATGATTTCTTATTTTAGTACCTTTCCCGACCCATTAACTTCCCCCTGCCAAGCTTTTAATGGTCTGACGTCTCACTTTGGTCTCGCTAGGCAACGTACCTACCTTTCGCCCTCTTGATAAGAGGCATTTTATATTTCTTATCAAATGCATCTCCTACTTCGCGTGCATTCAGACTCCCATGATTCGATATCTTGATCCGGTTTTTTCTATAATGCAGGTAATGGATTGCAAGTAGCACAGCCCAGACTGTTTAGAGACACGCCACATAGATTGCCCAGATCATATATATATATATATATATATATATATATATATATATATATATATATATATATATATATATAATTTGATACCGACGTTGTTATGGTGACAGTCAGTGGTACTTTACTAAACATTACGGAATAAGAAGGAACCAATTCATTTGGACTTAAATGTGTGTTAACCCAGGGAGAAAAATTATAGTGATGATAATAATAATAATAATAATAATAATAATAATAATAATAATAATAATAATAATAATAATAGTAATAATAATAATAATATATTATTATTATTATTATTATTATTATTATTATTATTATTATTATTATTGTGACGCCGAATCCTGTACATAATCTCAAAAGCTTAATTCACGGTAGTATCAAAACATTTGTTAACAACTCAATGGTTAAATTTTGTACGTCATTTTACCCAGCTTTTCTAAAGCAAAACAAGGGCTCGCCACTGCTCCCAGAGGTCAACTGAGGTCAACACCGACCCCCCTATGTAAAATGAATTCAGCGATGCTCGTATACCCGAGTTAACCGTCGATAATAATTGATTACAGCAGGCGCAAGAGGCGTAATTTTCAAGTGTTATTCCATTACCTACAAAGCAGCCGCTTCAGTTTTGTGTCCGATAAAAGCAAGCCATTCTCTTCGTTATTTTTATTATTATTATTATTATTATTATTATTATTATTATTATTATTATTATTATTATTATTATTATTTAAGTAGACGAAGCCTATTCACATGAAACAAGCACACCAAAGGGGCCACTGACTTGAAATTCTTTAAGCTTCCAAAGAATGCTGGTTTCAACCTCCCACCGCAGCAGACACCCCAACACTGCGGCAGTAACTGATCGTGATAAACAGCCAGTGATTTTTCGTCGCGCTGGGGGAGACGCGAACCCGCCACATCTGAGTGGCATGTCACAAAGCTAACCACTCTGCCAGAGAAAAATTCCTGCCTCTAATATAACATAGTATTGTCGCCTTATTGAATAGATCGTTTTCCCCTGACAAATTGTGAAATGTAACCTGTAGTTTAGTTAGCAAGCCACACTGTGAATGATTTATATTCCTCATTTTCTCTGGCATTGGGCCAGCTGCTAGGTTACATGCGGCTATTGATTTACCATTACTGATTCGCATATCGACCACTTATTTTCAAACTTTAATACTTCTGTTTTTACGGCTCTGAGTTTTTCAGTAGCTTTTTGTCAGTGAATTCTAGGTTGGGACAGAATTCTGTCTACTTACTGCGTTCTTCACAAAGCGTTCTTATTGACGTATATCTTGATATTTGCAATGCTCTCAGTGCAACAAATGCCTTAGTGAGTCTCGGAAGATTTAATTTTTTAGTGTCTGCTTTAGCTTTCTGTGAAAGAAAACTATTGTTAATGTTAGCCATAATCGTGCTTCTGGCAACTCTATAGGACATGCCACCACCGGGCCGTGGTTAAAGTTTCATGGGCCGCGGCTCATAAAGCATTATGCCGAGACCATTTTTTTTATTTGTTTTGGACTATGAAACGACCTTTGTAGGACACCTCCGTAGTTTCGTTTTTCATAGACTAATTTGATTGGAATATCAAAGAATCCCGTGCCACCTACATGTGATATGCGTTGGAAATTTTCTCTTTTGTTTCAAACACATTAATTTGTTTTTCAGTCAACAAAAGCTCTCACTTCAGTTCTTGCAACATTTCTCACTTATTATTTGTTTTTCAGTCAACAAAAGCTCTCACTTCAATTCTTGCACCATTTCTCACTTATTAGAACCTTCAGTTAGAATTTAAGAAATCAAGTATTTTGATCATTCAGCTTTCCAAGTTAATTTCAGTAGTGGCAATTTGCAGCTAAGCTAATAAACCTTGTACTTATTTGCATGCATTCTTTTTATAATCAAGCTCTGTTCCCTTTCTGTGTCAAATAAGTTTCACGTTTTCTTCGTCTTTGAATTTCTCTGAAATGTTACTATAGCGATACTAAAAAAAAAAAACTTACATGACATTTGTAAGTAATTTTAGTTGAGTTGCATGATATATAAACTTCGAGACGCCCCTGAGAGGTACCAAACTTACTGTAAGAGTTAAACAGAGACTTTCAAGAAGCATTTCTTATTAACGTAAAAAATCAGCTAGATTATATGAATAACAGAAGGACGCTCAAAATCACGTAAGTCTAAAGTCGGGGAAGAATTTTTGATAAACCGGTGTTAAAAATATCCTAAAAAAATAATAATGAGATATAGTTTTGAGAGATTTCTGGTTAACCTTCAGTAGGAGATGTATTATGTAAGATTACGTCAGGGTGCTCAGTATTTATTTAGTGACGAGCCTGATGGCTCGACTTACACTGCGCTGGAACCCGCAGCTGCCCGTCATGTCTCCCCTACCCTCCCGATCCGCTATCTACCCCGCCCCCACCCGGGGCAGACAAACAGGTTTGCAGGAGGAAGGTGGATGTGTCATGTCTCCTCTACCCTCCCGATCCCCCTACCCACCCCGCCCCACCCGGGGCGGACAAACAGGTTTGCAGGAGGAGGGTGGATGTGTCATGCCTCCCCTACCCTCCCAATCCCCTACCTACCCTGCCCCATCCGGGGCGGTTCAAACAGGTTTGCAGGAGGAGGGTGGATGTGTCATGTCTCCTCTACCCTCCCGATCCCCTACCCACCCCGCCCCCACCCGGGGCGGACAAACAGGTTTGCAGGAGGAGGGTGGATGTGTCATGCCTCCCCTACCCTCCTGATCCCCTACCTACCATGCTCCCACAAGGGGCGGACAAACAGGAAAGACCCACTCGGATTTTATTATTATAGATTCAAGAACAAAGAGCGAAACAAATGACTAACATGTAACAAGGTTTGTGGTTGGTGGCAATGGCAGCGAGAATTTGAAATCAGAAATGGAGTAAAAAATGCATCGAAGTTTCTTCGGCACAATCGAGTTTTCTGTACAGTTGCTACAGCGTATAATCAAGGCCACTGACAATAGATCTATCTTTCGGTTGTCTCGGTATAATGCTGTATGAGCTGCGGCCCATGGAACTCTCTGGCGGTCGTTGCGTTGCCAGAAGCACGATCATGGCTAACTTTAGCCTTCAATAAAATAAAAATTACTAAGGCTAGAGGTCTGCAATTTGTTATGTTTGATGATTAGAGGGTGGATGATCAACATACCAATTTTTAGCCGTCTAGCCTCAGTAGTTTTGAAGATCTGAGGGCGGACAGACAAAAGTGCGGACAGCATAAAGTGCGGACGGACAGACAAAGCCGGCACAATAGTTATCCTTACAGAAAACTAAAAAAGAATCTTGCCTGGGGTAAAAAAAGAAAAAAGGCGCCGTTAACTAAGATTAAAACCAGAAGCAGAGCAAACGAGAGATGATCGCAAAGACGTTTATGGAGAGTGTTCGATGGCGTGAACCACTTCTTTTTTTTCCATGCATACAGAAGATGAGAGTGATGAATTAAGACGCAGGAGGAGACGAGAAATGGAGGAAGAAAGACCACAAATCATTATTAGCGAGGAGAAAGAAAGGCGAGAGATAGCTTGGTGTATTTGAAAAAGAAAAAGTGGAAAAGGAGATTTATTTCGGGGAGGAGGTCCTCTGGAAGATAACGGGAGGGAGGAAGTATAGGATTAGGGAATAGGAGATGAATATTTAGAGGCGTCGTAACAGAGAGGGCGAGCGGTTAGTAGAAAGATAAAATATGAACGCACGAAGGGGTCATTAGATAAAATAGGGGCAGAGGTCCATCGGGACACTGAAGAATATATATATTTTTCGATCACAACTCATGGGCGAGTATTGAAAATACTGAAAGGCTTTGAACACGCACACACACACACACACATATATATATATATTCATTCTCGTTAGCAAGGGAAAGAAATATGAGTCACCATCATACATCCATTATGGATGATAAATTATACTCTCCTGCCAAACAGCTGTCGGTTCTTTGTTATCGGCCATATCGTTATCCATCTCTAACTTTGCCCGATGTGTGAAATTACACACACACACATACAGTGCACATACGTACAAACACACGTGCTGATGTATATATGTATATAGATGAATATACAAATGTATATGTATACATATAGATTATATATATATGTATATGTATGTATATAGTATATATATATGTATATATATATACATATATATGCCTTGCTTATTTTCAGTTTATATTCGTAGTCATTCCCTCTTTTTTGTATATATATTTGTATATAACAGCACAAATCTTCTTCTTGAGTACAAGTTTAATATAGAATCTTCATTCCGTACCCTTATAGGTTTCCCCATCATCAAATGTCTTCTAAGAATATGTAAAAAAAAAAAAAATTCTCAAACAGAAACTCTGAACAACAAAAATTACGCTCAGAGGGACGGAGATTAACTTTTTTTTTTTTTTTTTTTTTTTACTTATTCGGTATTCACTCCAAAGGATCTCCTTATCCCCTGGAGTCTCAGGGAACGACTTACTTCCTTTTTGAATTGGGAAATCTCAGAATGTCTCCTTGCCTTCAACAGCCGTACTTGGAAATCAGATCCTTATCAGCTAGCTGAATTTCAAGACATTGATAGTTAGATGTCTTATGACAACAGTCTTGTCGTGTCAGAATCTTTTTTGGTTATTCTCATCTTTTATACTGTTTTTTATTTGATTTATTTGCGCGCCTGCTTTTCCAGTATTTAGTATTCATAATTTTTTTTACATGGCGGTTTTATATATTAAATTTCAAGTTAGTTTTTCAGTTTTATATATTAAATTTCCAGTTAGTTTTGCAGTTTTATATATTAAATTTCCAGTTAGTTTTGCAGTTTTATTAAATTTCCTGTTAGTTTTGCATTTTATATATTAAATTTCCAGTTAGTTTTGCAGTTTTTTATATATTAAATTTCCAGTTAGTTTTGCAGTTTCATATATTAGATTTCCTGTTAGTTTTGTAGTTTTATATATTAAATTTCCTGTTAGTTTTGCAGTTTTATATGTTAAATTTCCTGTTAGTTTTGCAGTTTTATATATTAAATTTAATGTTAGTTTTGCAGTTTTATATATATAAAATTTCCAGTTAGATTTCTGTATGCAAGGACGCATCAAAATTACGAACCAGTAGCATTAGAACAGAAATATTTATTCCTTAAAATATATATCAAATAATGGGAACTCATAATTGCTTAGCAGGGAACATATATAAAATAAAATAAAAAAAATAACATGAAAATAAAAGTAATTAAACATGGAAAGGCGTATGTGTGTAAAAATGGAATGCCGTGTCAAAGACCAAAAGATGTATTCATGGATTATTCCACTTACCTGTTCAACAAATAATCATGCATAGAGTGCGTCTTACCTGATAAGGTTCCACCTACTTACTTTATACTTTTTATGTCCTTCAAAAAGACCTGAGAACAACAGGGCTTTAACCTTATAGTTCATCGTTGGGTCAGGTGATGTGCAGTTTTCCGAGAGTTTCAACTTCGACATTTGTTTCATTGCTTTGCTCTTTATGTGCATAACACAATACAGTGCATGTATATTGCTTTTAAAATGACTCCATAATAAGTATTCTATTACGATTGGTAACTTCACAGGCAGCGTATAAAGTAAAATATTGCTTGCCGCTTCTTTGGCTCCAAGACAGGCTGGAATTACAAAGGCCTGTTGAATGAAAGGGTTAAATAACGGAAATGCTGTCAGTTACCACAGGCGTCTTTTCATTCCTGGAGCCTCTGGAACTTCGAGATAGTCTTGCTTAGTCATTGAATGTCTGTGGAAAATACTGAGCCTCGTTTCGCAATGGCACAATACTGGCCTAAAATGGAAGACTGAAGTATCTGCAAAAATACAAAACTGAGAAAAATGGTAGATACTCCCTCGCCTTACTGCTGATTTTGCAGTTACAGCAAATGGAAAGCATCGAAGAATCATTCTTTCAGAATGTTGATATATATTTTAAGGAGTAAATATTTCTGTTCTAATGCTACTGGTTCGTAATTTTGATGCGTCCTTGCATACAGAAATCTAACTGGAAATTTGATATATATAAAACTGCAGTAACTTGTGTATTAGTGTTTCACGAGCCCAGTAGGTGGCATATCTCACTTTCGAAAATTCTGCAGATACTGCAGTTTACCCCTGCCTTACTACTGATTTTGCAGATACTACAAATGGGACACCTAAATACTCGTGGAAAGCATCGAAGAATCATTCTGAAACTGCAGTAACTTGTGTAATAGTGTTTCACGAGCCCAGTAGGTGGCATATCTCACTTTCGAAAATTTTCCAGATACTGCAGAGTTCCATTTTAGGGCAGAATACTGTCATGACATTCTGCAAATTGGCCACGATGGAAACGTGAAGATAATCATGGATTCGGTAAGGGCAGTGGGCGACACATTAATTAGTGACCTCTTTTCATTCTCGTGACGAGAAGAACGGTGATAGGATGGCGATACGCAACAGGGTCACTCATCCTGGCAATTCTCACTGTTGCAAAGATTCATTCTGGTTTCAGTCACCCCAATCCTCTACCCGGATTGGCAGGACTAGTTACAATCTAGAGTGGTCGTTGTTATCCTAATCCTTCAGGTTCCTTGGCATTTAAGTAGGATTACCACGGTTTACTTTGTCTGGGGCTCCAATTGTCGTCTAATGGGGTCCAGTGGTCATCTACTGCGGTCCACTGGTCACCTACTGGAGGAGTGTGTTACAAATTGGCTTATTGTTCTTTCCGAAGCATGAAAGAAGGTGAGAGAGACCTCCTAACTACCTCTCAGAACAAAGGTCTCAAAAAGGAACCACAAATCTACGAAGAGAAAGAGAGGATAAGAACCGTGAGGTAAAATCCAGTTCCAAGTTCATATGGGAAAAAGGCAAAGTTATTCACCTTTCCCTGAGGATAGTCTCTGTTGTCGAAAGCCTCTGTTTAAAGCAAGAAGGCTTCTGATGTTGAAGGGAAGGCTCTATATAATATGTACACTCTTCTTCTCCCCATATATATATATATATATATATATATATATATATATATATATATATATATATATATATATATACATGTGTTAATGTATTTGTGCGAATAGAGTGTGTCTACGTTTGTATGTGTCACTGGTAAATAGTGGTATTTCATTTCTCATTCATATACTATATCTTAATAGCATATTCTTATTTATGACACAAATAACCATTGCCAGTTATTACGTAACAGAAATGCCTTTTGCAAAGACTTCAGTTATATTTCGTTGCAACTATGTATCTAATAGAAATGCCTTTTGCAAAGACTTCAGTTATATTTCGTTGCATCTATGTATCTAATAGAAATACCTTTTGCAAAGACTTCAGCTATATCCTGTTGAAAATATGTATTTAATGTTACTTTAGCACAGGGCCATAAATGGAACGTAGATGTGCGCTCTTAAGATTTAATAATTGCTTTCCTGTCGGCGAGAGCCAAGGGGACGATTCTCTTATTTCTCCTTAAGCCTTCAAGGAATCGATTCTCTGAATCGTTATGTAGGATTAAGGATCCTTAAGCTGTAGGATTTGCTCCAATTGTAATAGATACTGAACTGGTGTCCCTTGTTTATATACACACACACACACACACACATATATATATATATATATACATATTGTATCTATATGTATGTATGTATGTATGTATGTATGTATGTATATATGTATGTATGTATGTACATGTACATCCGACAGTTGAAAAGCCAAACGACCAACCATATTAGTTCGTTATCATTTCATCAACCGCTCCGACACGCGACAGGAAAGGACATTTTTTATTCTCGCTACAATTCTCGGTGAGGATTGTAATGTGGAGCAGTTGAGCGTGTTTGTTAGGGAGGCGGGCCTCCTCGATAAATTTTAAGTTGTACGCATATGCAATATGTGTATATATACATAGTATATGTGAATGTACTATATATATATATAAAATATATATATGTTTAGATATTTGTCGTATGAAACTACTTTTAAAGTTATTTGTTTTTTAGTTTTTTTTTAAATTTATTACAGCGCCAATAACCTAGGAGTAGTGACGCCAGTTGTAATAGCTATAATCAATCAATTTAACATGATTGTCATTACGACCAGCCTTCTAAGGGATAAACCAACTTTTTCACCGTTACATCTGAAAGGTTATCCTTGCAGTCCTTAATCTCACATAGTGCTTCACATGTTCAGTATTTCCTATAAAGATATAGAAAAGTAAAAAAAAAAATTAGAAAGTAATCTGATGGATTATAAGGGTGCCCTTAAGCCTAGATACAGGAGGAATGTGCGTTGGGCATTTTCCAGAGACGTAACCGAGTACCGGGACCTTTCCCTGAAAAAAGCGGAACGCCATATCTTGAAAACTAACCATAGAATTTTATTGAAATTAATCAAGTTTCCCACACCCAAATTACTCTAGGGGTACCAATTAAACCTAACCTAACCCACCGTAACCTAACCTAACCTAGGAAAAAAACCGGGGCTTGTGCGGTACTAGCATACATCTCAGGAATTTGCGTTGGGAGAAGACCTCATCTCGGTTGGTTGGTCTGTGTCCGGGGATCCACACAGGTCCCTTTTGCTTTACCAAAACACCCAGCTGTCTCGTACAAGCCGCCATTGTTTGAGGCCAGGTGGTGGCATAAGGCCTGTGCAGTATACATAAAAACCAACAGGCCTCACCATTTTCTTAAATCTGTCCATTACTGGAATCTGTCACGATGGCGATAGCGGTTCAAAGTGAACCTGGTGTAGACGAGAGGAGAATACCTTTCATGCATATCAAAAGCGTCCAGCAAGGATGAATTGAAACCAAGATTGTACAAAACGCATGAAAACTTTATTTCATTCAAAATATAAACATTTATTTCATACTTAGGGATAATCTTCATTTGTGAAAATCTGTATAAACAGCGATAGACAGAGAAGTGTAACCGACAACAACGCCGAAGCATCTGACTCTCAGGCTAAGGCAGGAGGGTCGTATTGCCTAGTTGCTTGTTCGCGTCCACCTTTCCTCTCCCAGTTCCCACTTTCCAGCAATTGTGCGAGGTTGGAATGACGAAGAATTTTGGGGAGTGTGATAGAAGTGTGTATGGATATTTCACGCGCGCCAAGTTATCCTTCTTACTGCGAATGTGCTTTAATTGTTCTTGCGTCTCTCATTTTCCTTTAGAGAACGTGGCCCCAGGGGGTGTTACCCTAGATTAAAATCACCCCCCACCCCACCGACTCTGGGGGTATAATGCCCACGGTCTGGGGCGTTCAGTGAGAGTCAACTCTCCACGTAAAGACTGATCAGGCCAAACGTTGCTTTATTCATTTCAGAAAACGTTGTGTAGTGGACGCTTCACTACGGTCGAGCTAATTTATATTATATATATAATATATATGTATGTATGTATATAAACACAGACTGTGTACATATGTGTGGATTTGTGTATAGGTTTGTGAGCTCCTTTTGGATATTAAGAAAGATACAAGGTAAATTTTCGACCGATATTTCTGAAGGTTCACAGTAGGTCACTTTCTCCTGCAATTCACTGACTTTCTCTTGCTCAGAATCGTTAAGACACTTTCCAACGTGGTTTCCTCGGGCTGCTGAGCGTTAGTGACCTAAATAACTTCTGACATATCAAAAATAAGGGAGAGCTTCTCCCCTCGCGAATTATGATGAGGCCGGTTGTCCAGTGGTACAGAGAACACTATGTAATGAAAGACACAATGAATACCGGAAACTTGCTCATGAACAGGACTCTTATGCATCCATCTTATACCTTAAACTAGAGTAACCATTACTGACGCAACAATTAAGCGATATTTATTTCTAATTTGGTTTATTACTTAGCTAATGAGCAAATCGTTTTCGTTCTCGAGAATTTTATGAAGGTTTATAGCTAATTGAGCGTTTAGATCAAACTTAATGTACGTAAGGAGATCCGTATGTTAGTATCCTCTGGGATTTTAGTTCACCAGAATTTCTTGAGGTCGGCACCGCCATCCAACCTACTGACTCTCCTCTGAAAAAATAAAAACCCGTTGACCCATCTTACGAGGACCCTCGAACAGAACATTCCCAGTTGATTTACATTTCCTAAGCCTGTACTTCCCTCCATTGAAAATGCTACCAGATGGGATGCAGGTTACATTTCCTGTGCAGTCATAACACGTACACACATACACACACACACACAGTCTTCAGTTCCTTCCGCGTCCTCCGATAGATTAAGGAAACATTAACAAACAGATACACTATGGGATGTCTAGACGAAACTTTCGTTATTCTGTCGCGTGCAGTTGATCTTGAGTGTGTAGTACTTGTGGTTACTGGAAGTGATGTGCGGGAGGTCGACAGAGTGTAGAGGCTGCGGGCGACTGTGCAACTGGGGCCTCGGTAACGACCCGGTGTGACCTGCAGGGCCGGCGATGTAGGTGTGGGTGGCCAAGCTGCCGGGATCTTGAAGAGCCTGAAAAATGGAGGAAAAAGGGGGACCCTTTCAAGGAACTTTGTTTCTACAATGATGCAGATGATGAATTTGTATTTATACTCTCTTTATGAGTTGTTAAGTTAGGCGAGTTTTCCAAAGAATATCGATATTAAATCCTTATTTAGAACTAGCCACATTACACTGACCTCAACAATTTACCCTTCATTATTGCACAATTATCATTGTAAACATTCAGTGCATCGGCGATGAAGATCAGTGTTTCAGTAAATAGCTCGGAACGTAAACGAAAAATGTGAAAAAACAAATGTTTCCAACGAGAATTATGTCCATAAGGATTACATCTTCAAGCACCTGAAACCCGCTCTACACTTTACGAAAAAGAAGAGGATTTTGTCTCCTGTTTACCTGAGGTTGGACTTCAGGAGTGAGAAGGGTTTGCTGAAGAGCCGCCGGCGCGTTGACTTCGACGGTCTTGGGATCGTCTTCAGGTCCTCGACCTTCGAGCGATGCGGCGATTTCTGGAGGGGACGCCGGGCCTGCGGAAGTCAAGAAGAGTGGAACGTCAGTGACAAGAGTGTTTGATGTTTAGTCATTCCTTTTTTCCTGTTTATTTTCTTATAGGAAGGAAGTTTAGGATGATTCTGTAAGCAGTATTTATAAATATATACATTTATATATATACAAATATATATATATATATATATATATATATATATATATATATATATATATATATTATGTATCTATGTATGTATATCTATATATATATAATTGGATGTATGTATGTGTGTATGTTCCAGCATAACTCTGAAATGCATGGAACAATTTCAACCAAACTTGGTATACATGTGACTACCTATATGGAAAAGACTACTGTGAGGGTAAGACATCACTTGCACCACAGGGGATGACATGTAAAAATAACCGAAAACTACAGATATTAGTGTTTAATCCATAGTTTTCGAGGTCGCTGAGATGAATAGGGACACTCCCGATGCCCTTTAGTCCAAGTTCAACCCCGATAGGAATTAGGGGTGAGAAGGGGTGAAAAATAAAATGTGAAAAATGAACGAAATTAGTGTCGAATCCATAGTTTTCGAGGTCGCTGAGATGAATAGTGACATTCCCAATGCCACTGAAGTCCAAGTTTAGTCAAATAGAATGAATAGAACTCTGTATAATCTGAAAATTTCTGGAAACGAATATAACTAGGTGTCGTTAGAGCCTTCTGGAAGTTTGTAAAAATAACAAGAAGTCCATATTTAAGGGAAGCTAACTCGACAAGTCTTCCAGTTTATCATCTTTCAGTGAATGCGACAGTTTAATATTAGCCTTTTAGATGATTGCTCAAGATTGGGTTCACCCATTCTTGCTCCTGATGGTGAAACTAAAAATGTTGTTGACAATCAAGTTTAGTGTTAAGGTAAAATTACAGTGAATTTGTGATAGATTTTACTTTATAATTTGTATATTGTATTTATATTTTTAAAAACATATAAACATTCTTTGATATTACGCTAGAGATAGATTTGATTCCTTTTCCTGTCTAATAGAAGGTTGGGCTAAATAAAAATCCGGGTGTGTTCTACGTTATGGGTGTGTTCTACAGTATGCTTTGGGTGTGGTCTATGGTCTGGGTGTGTTCAGCTTTGAGTTTTTTTGTGCAACGCTGGAACAGCTCAGTTAGCTATATATATATATATATATATATATATATATATATATATATATATATATATATTTATATATATTTATATATATATACACTATATGTAATATATATATATATATATATATATATATATATATATATATATATATATATTTATATATATTTATATATATATACACTATATGTAATATATATATATATATATATATATATATATATATATATATATATATATATATATATATATATATATATATATATATATATATATATATTGGTCTTGGTCTTACTTCACTGTATAAAGGAACAGCAACAACAACCAACTTCATTGGCGTCCTTCTTAACTTCAGTGACAGTGCCATCGAAACGTCTGTCAATTTGAAGACTGCAAGTCGTTATCTGAATGGTGCCAGCGAGACCGCCAACCGCCACCTGGAATCTACCACCGTTGCCTGGATCTTATGTGCTGTCTCCTACTACAGCAGTTGGGTGGCTACTCATATAAAGCTGTGGTGATTACCCAACAACTTATGAACAATGATATTTTTAGCTGCATCGTCACAAAAGTCACCGCGATCACTGTGAACCGATGACAGATCAGTCTGTCAAGTGGTGAACCAAGCAGCTGCTGTTATGAAAGATAGTGAACACTTTACGGCATAAACCAAATGATAACAGTTTGCAAAAATGGTTTGTGCATTACATGAAACTTTATAATTGCCTGCGTCCATCTTGCCGGCAGTTCAGTGGATATAAATGCAGCCGCGTGCTGCCTGTGTAAAACACTGTGAACAGAAAGGTCAAAGTGAGGAACTGAGATAACTGGTTCTATTCTGCCGAGTCGATCAATCACCCGCCGTCAGAAAGGTGCCAGCGAGTGGGACTCCTGAGAAAAGCGTGGTTTTTGCTTCAGAAGAGATTTATTTGTCGTAAATATCCGACCATCAGAGAAACGTAGTCGCCACACACATTCTCGAAGCCGTAAACATCAAATAATGCTGATTAACTTAAGTCATGAAGAATTACTCCTAATGCCGACTCTGAAACACCTTCTTTACCCTAGGACACTCTCCAAGGGTCGCCACCATATCCATCGATTGAATGCAATGGGAAGGAAGGGAGATTTTGCATGAATCTCCATTCCAGGGGGTTCATTTACGTCCCCCTATCTTGCTTCTCGTTCCCACTAATCCACATTCCTGCACTCTGACTGGCTAACGCCAGTGCCCTCTCACAGGCTATAAATACCCAGGTTCATATCCCTGTTCTATTTTCGGTACCCAGACTTTACGAGACCGAGTAGGTTGTGGAAAATCTGGGCTAACAAACTAATTATATGAGTGACTGGAACCCTAGTTTTCCAACTGT
The DNA here is from genome assembly GCF_040412425.1 of Macrobrachium rosenbergii. Classification (NCBI taxonomy): domain Eukaryota; kingdom Metazoa; phylum Arthropoda; class Malacostraca; order Decapoda; family Palaemonidae; genus Macrobrachium; species Macrobrachium rosenbergii. Next base: position 14,280,661 of record NC_089772.1, read on the forward strand.
ATACTGAAGACAAAGACTCTCTGTCAGCTTAAAGGAATTAAGAAGAAAACAGTGCACACACACACACACACACACACACACACACACACACACACACACACACACACACACACACTGAAGTCCTGAGTTCCTGTTCTTCCGTGGTTCGATCCCACGAGACGACGAACTTATTATCAACTAAAAAATTCCCATTCGGTTAACATGTATGAAAATATGTTATTTCCGAGGTAGAGCGAATTGGATATCAAAGGACGTTTGTAGCTCAATACTTGTATATAAATCACGGTGTTGTGATAAAAATTCATATGTATATATATACATATATATCTAATGGCCAATATTTACCATATACGTATGTAAATGTAAAAGCCACAATACCATCTTCTCGAATTCTTGACAAATTTTGGATACCCTTGTCCCTATAAAACCTATGCAAAAAGTGTGAAGAATTCGAGAAATTCAGAGAGTACCGAGGCTATTACATTTACATTCATATATATATATATATATATATATATATATATATATATATATATATATATATATATATATATATAAGGAACATAAATTAACTTGAGAACCACGGCGGATTTTTATGCAACTTTCACACCTTTTTCAATCTGCTGATAAGTCTGTGATAATGTTTAGCTTCGTATGAAATGGCAAAATCTTATCGTGCAATCTTAAAACTTGCAAACGTGTTTATTCGCAATAGCATTCCTTTACCAAACTGTCAAATTCATTTTGTTATACAATTTCAACCGTAAACTTTTAGCGTCGGGCTGGTGTTGTTCTAAAGTTTTCCATTAAGTACATATAAGGTAGTGTTTTGCTTCAAATATCGTGTTACTCTGGAAACAGCTGCGTAAGGGGTTAGTTTTTAGCCAGTTTTACTAACCCCAAAAACAGTAATTATGATTCATATCACTCTCAGAGATGATAGTGTTTGTCCCATCCTAGTTGGTTTCATTTAAGCGGTGAAATTCCCTTATATAATCTTCATAGTCTTTAGAGGTCAAACCTCCAGGAACTGCCTGGCGTATTGTGCTGTACTCGCTGTGTATAGTAGATGGACACGAACTCTCACCGTGTAGTACGAGAGAATCGTTCATTAATTTCCATGTAAATTTCCACGTAAATTCTCCATGGGGGTGTTAGCGACGTCGCTCGATACGACTTGTTTTATTATGACAGTCCTGCGAGGCTGTTCAAGAGTGCGACACTCGACGAGCTTACTGTTTCAGATCTGACTTTTCCAGACTGTATTTTGTTTATTTTATCAATATCTTTTTGTTGGTGCAGCGGCTTACGTCTTCATTAATTCATTGCCCGTTTATTAACTTGTTTTTTTATACGCTTCAGTGTGCTTCTGTTCTCGCGCCTCTGTTCTTTAATTTATATATATATATATATATATATATATATATATATATATATATATATATATATATATATATATATATATAAATATACATATTATATACATATATATACACATATATATGTGTATACATATACATATATATGTTAGAAATATTCAACACGCAATCACGCGTGGAACAGAAATAAATCTCTGACTCACATCAGGATCGAACCCCGGTCTTTCATTTGAAAGATCGGGGTTCGATCCCGATGTGAGTCAGAAACATATATATATATATATGTATATATATACACATATACATATATATGTATGTATATAAATGTATATGACATATCAATGGGATCTTGGTTAAAAAGTTTTCTGTCTTTTTGTCCCAAACAAAAATTAAAGGAGAGAGATTGATAAGCGTTCATCTAGCTGACACCTGCTTACGACCTGCCGAGTACGCAATACAAAAACAGGCTTGGAAGATTAAATGCAGTCTAATGGGAACTGTGAGACTGAGGCAATTCCCTGGAAAGAAAGTACAATGACTTTCTGGGAATCGAGCGTCAAGCGGTCTATATTGTAATTACCGTCACGTCGATAAGTCACTGCAACGGGAGGAATCATAATTACCATTACCGCGAAAGGTTCAAAGGTCAAAATTCCCGGGAAATTTCCTGATAAAAAAGAGAGAAGGAAAGAAAACAGAAAAAATACAACGTCGATATTAGGAATTAGATCAATTTTCCGATAAAGGACGCGTGGAGTAGAAAAAAAAAAAAATAACGATGCTTAAAAATACTTCCACGCGATTTTTGGAAATTTCGGTTAATACGTAAATATTAGACTGACGTAGAAATGACATGACTTTGAGTTTGAGGCTTAAAAACTCGGGAATTCCCATGGATCTATTTGTCTCCGGAGAAAAAGTGTTCACTTTTTAACATTTGTGATGTATGCATGTATATATATATATAAATATATATATATATATACATGTTTATATATACCTATATACATAAATTATACATATATACATGGATACATGTATATATGTATAATTTATGTATATAGGTATATATACCATAAAACGACGAAAGATAAGAACTAAGGCCAAAGGAAATTATATATATATATATATATATATATATATATATATATATATATATATATATATATATATATATATATATATATAGATAGATAGATAGATAGATAGATAGATAGATAGATAGATAGATAGATAGATAGATAGATAGATAGATAGATATGTATGTATGTATATAAGCTGCGCCATTTGAAAAGATAAATAATCCTGTATTTTGGTATTCATGCGAGAGTTCATAATCTTTACCCCTTCGTAATATTTATAAAATTGAGCATTGTTCTGTTTTCCTTCGAGAATTACAGCCGTTAGGGTGAAATACAACCGAATATTATTTGAGAGAGAGAGAGAGAGAGAGAGAGAGAGAGAGAGAGAGAGAGAGAGAGAGAGAGAGAGAGAGAGAGAGAGTCATTGCTCTTAATGCTGCGCGGCTAGAAAGATATATGCTTATTTTTTTGAGAGATCGTCAAACGCTATTAAGATTTTTTTTTTTTTTGCAGAAATTACAATATAGGAAATACATCAGGTAGTTGCCGCTGAAATCTAGTTTTAAATCATTTTGTAAAAATTATTATGAAGTTCATATTGCGACGCCAAAGGCAAATGTCAGTCAAAGGGCAATTTTTGTTGCAGTGATGTCGTCAGACCTTAATAAAAAAAAAAAAATAAATATATATATATATATATATATATATATATATATATATATATATATATATATATATATATATATATATATATATATATATATATATATATATATATATATATATATATATATATATTCCTCGTAGAAGCGATGTAAAAGTTCACTTCATGTCATTGCCTCAACGGCTGCATCATCACCATTATCATAAATGAATATATTATGACAAACTTCAAAAGAGAAAAGTATAGCGTAACTGTTTTTTTTTTTTATTTACGTTCCATGTTTAATTTGGTTGCTGGAAAAATATTGCGTCGGTAGCGACAAGAAATTCATAAATAAATAGCATCAAATCAGTCAGCGCATTGATGCAGACCGTTATCGAAATCTCGTTTTATTTATTTTTTTTTATATATGAAACTGTTTAGTCCAGCTGTACGCACAATTATCGCGAATTAATCTGACTTTTTCGGTCCGATGACGACCGGGCATTTGCTTTGAAGAATTACGCAAAAACGAATGACGCACAAAAGTAAGAATTACTCAAATGAAAAAAATTACGCAAAAAAAAATTGCACAAAAAATTAATCTGAATTTTTCGATCCGATAACGACCAGGAATTTGCGTTTGAAGATTTACGCAAAAAAAAAAAAAACGCAAAAAAAGAGTTACGCTAAAGAAAGAATTACGCAAAAAAAAAAAACCGAATTATGCAAAAGAAATTACCCCAAAGAAGAAGAATTACGCAAAGAAAAAGAATAAAGTAAAAAAAAAAGAATTACGCAAAAAAAAAGACTTAAGAAAAAAAAAATTACGCAAAAAAAAAACCTGCACAAAATACACCTCACTCAAACAACGGCGCCGGAAATCACAACTTACTTGTTCCCTCAGTTGTCGAAAGTTTGCTCGCCATTTCCTGAGCGGACTGTTCCCGCCTCCGACGGCCTCTCGCTCTGTTGACGAAGGCGATTCCTACGAAGAGGACGACGAAGATGCTCAGGACGCCGACGAACACCGCCAACAGAGGCGAAGACTCGTCTGAGCTGGAGTTGTCTGGTGAGAAGGAAACAGTGTCATGTATTAGATGATTGCAGGTTTTGGAAAATACACGCTCCCTTTTAACAGCTGTGTTTGTGAACAGAATGTACAAGGTACAATAACACGCTTCCTTTTGACAGCTGTGTTTGTGAACAGAATGTACAAGGTACAATAACACGCTTCCTTTTGACAGCTGTGTTTGTGAACAGAATGTACAAGGTACAATAACACGTTCCTTTTGACAGCTGTGTTTGTGAACAGAATGTACAAGGTACAATAACACGTTCCTTTTAACAGCTGTGTTTGTGAACAGAATGTACAAAGTACAATAACACGTTCCTTTTAACAGCTGTCTTTGTGAACAAAATGTACAAAGTACAATAACACGCTCCCTTTTAACAGCTGTATTTGTGAACAAAATGTACAAAGTACAATACAATTTGGGAAACAATCATGTAATAAATAATTGCAGGTTTGTGAACAATATGCACAAATTACAAGGTATTAAAGAAAATAGGTAGAAAAAACTACCTTTTCACAGCTGTATTTGTGAACAAAACGTGCAAGGTACGAGGTGACAAAAAAAATAAGAAAAAAAAAAGGAATTTTTTGCCATCTTAAGCACTTACAAATCCCTAAAATTTTCCAGTTCATTCGAGAAAGAAGTGAAAATCCCTATTCTCGATTTATCTTAAGGAGGGAACTACTTACTTATCTTTATCTCGTGGACTTTGAGCGCGAATCCTTCCAAGAGGTAGGTATCCGAGGACCCCTTGCTATTCGCGGCTTTGACCATCACCAGGTAGTCGCGACCAGGCGCCAGACCCCCAACCGAAAATTGGGGCTCTTTGGAGCTGAGGTTAACCACTATCTCCCCATTCTCGGCATCCTGGATCTGCCAAGTGAAATAAATGTGTTTTTCCACTTATTTTGGTGCAGTGTCTTTCATGTATTAGACGTGATTTGACTTGTAAGATTTTCGCTCCCGGTGAGGTTAAGTTTAGTAATGAACAGGACAGCGGGAAGACTGGGAATCATTTCTTCTTTTTGTTGACACCAACGTTTCGGGAATTCTTTCCCATCTTCAGGGCTATAAACAGGATTAATTTTTACAATATTAAAAAGTATGCTAAAATGAGCTAATAATTATAAGAAATCTAGTTTTGTAATATGACGTTCGTTAAGCTAAAAGTAAAAAAAGACTACAAAGCGACTTTTAGCTAAACGAACGTTGTATTACAAAACTATAATTATTAGCTTATTTTAGCATACTTCTTAGTATTGTAAAAATTAATTCTGTTTACAGCCCTGAAGATGGGAAAGGACTCCCGAAACGTTGGTGTAAATAAAAAGACGAATGATTTCCGATCTTCTCGCTGTCCTGTTTAATATTAGACATGATTTATATATATATATCGCACTTGTCAGCAGCCCGCTTAATCTAAAATGCATCCTATCCTATGCCATTAACATGCAATGCTTTAGGGACGCATCTTGAAATGTCACACGTCTTTTATAAATTAGGTAAAAGGCTACGGTAGGGAAGAGCAGTAGTGATAATGAAGATTATTTTTTTAGTTTTCACTTTTAAAGATACAGGAACATGGATGCCCTAAGATACTTCCTTAGTTATGTGTACAAGGAAAGTGGGCACTGTTGGTAGTAATGTGAGGAGAGTCTAATCCTATTTGAATGAGGGAAAACAAAACGCTTTTCGCGGTTTTAGTTTGAGAGAAACTTTCACGATTGAAAACGTTCTCATCTCAGCCAGCATTACCACAGCATCTGCATTGTAGTGAAATGATACATCATTTTAGCTCCTACTTCTGAATTCATTTCCGTTCTTTTAATATTCCCCTAATTTGTATCTTCAACGATCCTTCAAAACGCGAGTGTCTTAGATTATTCGCAATTTAAAACACACTTCCATTTATTAATTTGTTCAGGGTATGACCATATGTTATTTTTCCCTTGGTCCTGAGTTAACCAAGGGGTTGGGTTACCCTAATGTATTCTGACTTTGCATTAGAGAATTCAGTCTCAGTAAATCTGAAATGAAACCAAACGGCTGTCTTTTTCCATATGCATACGCCACTCCAAAACAGAATTAGTTCTAAGTGAAAGACAGAGACCTACCGTAGCAATGAAATGTTGTTCTAATCCTCCATCGTGTCCGGGTTCACAAACAACGGCCAGGGAAGTGGCGCTTTGGTTCTTGAGTACGCAGGACTGGAGTTCTTCTGGGGGACCTGTTGGTGCGAATGTGTTTCGTAAGGGTTCAGCCTCTACTCCTTTTTGAATTCAGTTACTTCTAACACTCATGGATTCACACGATGCATCTCTTTCCATACACCGCTTCGTATTTCTCTACTCTGCTGTACTGTCTTTTATTCAGGGCTGTGCAAACACGCTTACCTCATAAGAAACTGAATTTTACTCATTTCTTAAACACAGAATCTGCCCTGGTCATTTTATACTTCCTAACTTACATTGTCCCTCAAAAATTTATTTTCTATCATGCTAGGCTACCAAAAACTGTTTGCCTGTATTTCGTAGTTGTCTTTTCCTTCTAGCAAATGAAGACTTGTTTTCCTGTCAGCTATTGTTCAATGAAAACTTATTTTGACCATCTATTTTTTTGAAAATGAGCACATATGTATTTTATGCCGCATACCAGTAACATATTTTCCATAACACATAGATCCTAATTTCCCAGAAACATTCGGATATTTACCTAAATCAGTTTGAAAACAGATCCTAATTTCTCAGAAACATTCGGATCTTTACCTAAATCAGTTTGAAAACAGATCCTAATTTCTCAGAAACATTCGGATGTTTACCTAAATCAGTTTGAAAACAGTTGCAATGGAAAATGCAGATAAAATTTTGCTTGAAAACAGATACTAACCGGCAGGACTGATGACGAAAAAGCAAGGGACCTTTTGTATGCCCAGTTTATTGATTCCTTGGCAGGAAACAACTCCATACTGATCATTAGTGACGGCGTATTCACTGGGCCTGTAAACAAGGATGCTGTTTCGTCCTTGGCTTGTGTAACGCGACGACCCAATCTCTTTTTCTCCGCGGGTGCTGTTTACCTTCCATATGAATCGTACCTGTCGAGTGGGAGAGAAAATCAAAGGTAACAGATTTTTCCTTCGACGGAACAGTTTAAACAGACTGGCGTGAGCTAAGGAGGTTGTCAGGGATTATTTCCTCTGTGAAAGAAACTTGAAGGAAAGAGAAGAAAGACAGAGGAATAATAAAAAGGGAAAGAAATTCTTATTCCAGAAGAAAGAGATGCAGTGACTTAAAAAGATGGAGTTTTAAGAGTCGGAAAGAAAGGAAGATCGCGCCGCTTTCAACAAAGGAAGAAACGTACCCAAGACGGAAAGGACATTTTGCTGCCCTCATCGTATTAAATGTAGAGAGTGGACTGAAGATATTACGTAACCACTTAATAGGGGGAGGAATGTGTCTCGAATGAAAGAAAAATGCCTGAAAAGCAACTGAAGGAAGAATAACACGGTTCTTTCAATAGGAGCTACCTATAATATAAAGTAAAAGTTTGGTTGTTACAAAACATCTTTCTTTTATAAGGACCTACCTATAATCTTATTTTATTGCTAAAATGAGATGACTCAGTGCTCTCAGAAAGATCAGCAACAGGATCAACCCCGTCCCATTTAATAGCAAGGAAATATTTTAAACTGGCATGGGTTAGCCGTAACATAACATTGACGGCAGATAGAGAATTCAGGACGTAATGGAAAATAAATCTAAAATATACATTTGTAACAACGCAGCTTCACGGACAAAATATTAAAATGGTTTGAGCACCAGAGATTTGGAGACAAGGAATAATATCGATTCTCTCATCTTAAAACTAAACTGAAGGACTGAATGCAGAACAGAGGACTAGAAGGTATGAACAAGGGAACAAGGGTTACAGTACCAATAAAAAAAAATTATCTGACAACTTGTAAAAGATTCATTCAAAATCGGAGTGACGCGCGGGACAGCTGCATTGTATGAAGAACGGTCCCAAGGGACCCTGAGTACAATGCCCAAGCAACCAGTCCCAGAGATTAGATTCATTTTTTTCGAATTTCAAAGCCGGATAGTTCGAAAATGGATAAGGTTCAAGCAATACGAGTGCAAATTAAGATATTGGTTTTTTCCTGCAAAATTTCCATTAAGAAACTCAACTCAGTAGCTAGTTCGTGCGTAAGTTCCTTACAGGGAATACTGAGGAAACGCGTCGTTACTTAGATAATTGTTATCTTTAAGGCGAAGAGCACTGAACGCTTATTAACTGGCAAAATATTAAGGGGGGCTTAAAATCCAGAGGGGGTAATAGATTACGTTCAGAGGCACAGGTGTCACTGAAAAAACAAAACGATATTGAAATATAGTGGAAGAAGTGCAATTTATCATTTAGCTTGAGTTATATAAAGGGTGGCAAGAATATTTCTCTGAGTGGGCTATCACAGGAAACATTCTTATATAGCAAGCTACGTTGTTTTTAATTTTTTGTAAAACAAAACTATTGAGATGGTTTTGTCTGTCCATCCACACTATTTCTGTCCGCCCTCAGATCTTAAAAACTACTGAGGCTAGAGGGCTGCAAATTGGTATGTTGATCATCCACCGCCCAGTCATCAAACATACCAAATTACAGCCTTCTAGCTTCAGTAGTTTTTGTATTTTTTAAGGTTAAAGTTAGCCATGATCTTGGCTGGAAGTTCCATGGGCCGCTGCTCATACAGCATTATACGTTGTACAGGAAACTCGATTGCGCCGAAGAAACTTCGGCGCATTTTTTACTTGTGTCCTTGTTATTTACACATTTTTGCAAAAGAGCAATTTACAAAATACTGCTGTTAGCTTACGATAGCTCCTGCAATCATCTTCGGAATGTCTTTGTGATGTGATTTTCAGTCCGGTGGCCTGTTTATATATACAGTGTTCCATCTCTCAGGCTCGTCCACGATCCGCTCTATACCTAGTTTTACCAAACATACACGATAGAAACGAAGTAATGTACACACACACACACACACACACACACACACACACACACACCGCACAAAAGCGTGAAACAGAACATTCAGCAGAATGGAAAACATCAACGACGACAGATCAGCTATAAAATAGCCAGGCCAAATTGGATTTGGTCCAAAGGTCAAACTGGAATCACGTCTCATGAACTGCAAGTGAAGGATCACTGAAAATCCCCAGATCGCAACAAGGCAAAGGATTAGCAGGATCTTGCGAGAGATGAAGGGCTGCAAGAGAAAAGGTCACCATATCGAATCGCATCTCTAGGACAGCTACCGTGAGCAAAAAAAAAAAACAGAATTTTGCCAACCGTCCATTTGCAAAAACTGTGTATATAACTAGAAGACAGAAATGTAAATTTCACTTAACGATTCTTCCTCAACTGTCGTGGATATCAGTCTTGCATTTTTTTATAAATTCAGGTAGTTAAACTCAAAAGAATATCAAGGCTATTAGGTACTCATTTTATAAGATTCAGAGCGCCAATCATCGGAAGAGAAAACTCGCTCTGATCGCATCCAATTCACGAACGAATCGACCTGGTTATCTGCGTTTTAGTTCCGCTGGGACTTTGCTGACACGACACAGCCGGGAATATTCTCTCTCATACGACATCTTAACCAAGTCCATTTGACGCCTGTCTGTCACGACAAACATGGATGATGATGTCTTCACAGCCGGGGAGAGGGAAAGGTTATGGAGAAAGACATCACTGACAAAAGAAGTGAAGCGATGAATTTCGAACGTCGTGCGTGATGACAGGAGACTGAGAAAAATGTCGTCAATACTTGGAAAGATCAAGTTGCACTGTAGTCGAGTGTAATAACGTCTAAATCGACCTTTCAATCAGAGTAAGCTGCTTCTGGTGACAGACATTCCCAGTAGTTTTAAGGATGGCTGTCAAGATGAAATCACAAGTATCGGATTATGTAAAAAAAAAAAAAAAAAAAAAAAAAAAAAAAAAAAAAAAAATATATATATATATATATATATATATATATATATATATATATATATATATATATATATATTGAATCACCCATTTCGAGGACCTTGCATTTAAATAAGGGAGTACGAGGGAAGGTACGAAAATTCTGGATATTGCAATATTCGCATCCTTCATTCTTAGGCCGCGTACGCATTCACAAGCCTAATTCCTAATTTGGTGAGTGATAATTTAGACAACTGCATTAAAGTTAGACTAATTCTGATCAAGGGGGTGACCTTAATTTGATGTGCTCATTTTACTTTTAGTGAAAAAGTATTAAAATTTGGTTATTTATTTTAATTTTATATATATATATATATATATATATATATATGTATATATATGTATATCTTTATGTATAATATATATATATGTATATATATATATATGTATATTTTTATGTATAATATATATATAAATATATATATATATATATATATATATATATATATATATATATATATATATATATATATATATGAAATAGTTTTTTCATAGTTAACTATCATCATATTCTTCACGTATTATTGTTCTAATAGTTCTCTTGCTCGAGCGATATATTTATTAATAAAACACTTATACACTTTGCAAAAGGTAGCTCAGTCAAACAAGCTGTAAAGTGAATACATTATTATTCTGTTTTCCCGGGTGAATTGTCACATTAAGTTGGATATCGTTACGATAATCATATATTATGACATCCTTTTGATTTATGAGTTTAGCCTGAAGATTCCAATAATGAATCCTTATGAATTGAATAATATCTTCTGTCGAGCATGAATTCTTTTAGGTACGTAATTTTTTGTTGCGATTTGCGTGCTGCAAAATATCATCGATATATCTAAAGACTTTCCGTAAAATTTTACATACATCAGATTTTGTTTGATGGTTGTTCAGCTTAATTAAATTTTTGGTGCTAGAAAACTAGGTAAGCACAATCTCAGTCAGTGTCATAACTTATAATAATACTGATTTTCTGATAGAGAATTGAATTCCCACTTTGAAAAAAGGGCTAAAATAGAGGTGGATGTCACGATTGAATGAATTTGTACCGATCAGTAACCAAATACATTTGTTTCGACATAAAGCAGGCATTGCCGCACTCTCACTTTAACTGCTCAGTCGTCGATGCTGCTTCTGCGCAGAAGAAAGGCTGATTCACATTATACCATCGCGTCACCGACACGTCACGTCACGTCACGTCACCGACACATCACGTCACGTCACCGACACATCACGTCACGTCACGTCACCGTCCCCTTCCCATCAGCTGTGCCTTGTATTCACACTGTCCATCACAATCCCGTTCAGTTTGTGCCCGACCTCAGACACTCCAAGATTTAGCGTTAAGAAACTTGCATTATAAGCACCGTCACGTCACGTCAAAATATTCTTTCCAGGAAAACGTGTCGTGATGTGACGGTGGATGCCGTGTGCTTGATGGTGACGTGACTTGATGGTGTGAACAGGTCCATTTGATTACATATAAGAATTCTCACTGGCAACTTCCTAATTATACGCTTCTTTCACAAACCTGTCACTCTCCATTTTCTCCACATGACAAAACCATATCAAAGAGCTTCGATCCAATTTTTCACCAGCGCTACCGTTATTATCACTTCTTCAGCATATCTCCCTATTCCTCACAGCTTCAGGTATTATTATGCCACACACATACTGCACAAACAAATCATCTCAATAACTTTCATTTGCATTCAGCATTCTCACTTCACTTCTACATGAGAGAGGTGGTTTTTTTTTATTCCATCCTGGCGTCCGTAGTTATTCCAAGACTTTTCCCAATCTTTTGCATAGACTTTGCTACCTTCTAGACAAGATTCAACAATTTCCATTCTTCTGCTACCTGCTTTAAAATTCATTCATCTAAACGTTTGGTTTCCAGCGCCGTCATAGCTGTACCCTTGCTTATATTTACTGTCGACTTCTTTCTCTGGCAAACACCTTCAAATTGTTTACAAGTTTCTGCAGTCTCTCTCTGTTATCACCAGGAAGCACTGTACTTTATGCAGTCAGCAATTTTTAAACATTCCCTTCATGATTTCTTTCCTTACTCCACAACTTTATATCTATACTTTGTCCTCACCCTGACTCCTCTCATCAGCCCAAAAGTGAATATATTAAACAGAGGCACAGGACACCCTTTTCTCAAGCCCTCTTTTACACCAAACGGGCTGCAGTTCTCTCTGCATAGTCTAACACATACTTCGACTCCATAATGAAAACTTTCCATCTTTTTCGTTAGTTATCTTCTGTAACATAGATCCTCAGCAGCCTCTCAATTGCCTCTGCATCGATTTTTCCATGGGCCTTTCACAGGTTCATGTATACAAAATACGGGTTTTCTCCTTACGTTCAAACTTCTTCCATAAATGTTCATAACAAGCTCTTTATTCAAACATCCACTGCCGTTTTACAATTAAAACCAAACCATGCACCTACCCTGGTGTATTAAGAAATGTTATGCCATGCCGCCATGATTCTTAAAGTGTCCTCTATCACTTTTAGTTTTGCACAGTTGAAAACTTAATCTCTCCAATGTCTTAGGAATCTTTCTTTCACTCAGGTATACCTTACAAACCCTGGTCAGTTAATCAATCACATTTGCCATCACATCACACTGTCCAACTACACCATCAGCAGGTGTTTTTCCAGTATTTAACCTTTGTCTTTCTCTCCTAATAGTGTCAATAATTATTTAGTAAGTGAATATGAAAATAAACAGTAATTGGGAAGTCGGAAAATAAAAGCAAAGCAACAGAGTTTTGAAACAGAATTGCATGTGGTAGACTTATGAAAATACACATTCATACGACTGTGGACCCCAACGTCTCACAGTAAAGGGAATGGGGCACCTCTGGTATATGCCAGTACAGCAGTTTACAGCAGTGCAGCCTCAGCAGAACGGGGACAGCGGTGCTTTGCGAGACTCGTAACAAGCAATAACTTCTGAGTAGTAGGCGCTAAGGGCGACAGCGGAAGTTCTCTATTGAAATAGTTTATAGCAGACAGCCAAGCAGGATGACGTTCAGCGCCTGTCCAAATCTCAATTATTGCTTTTGGAAACAAGGGAACTGCACTAAATGTTGTCCTTCATTTTTAGTTGTCTGTAAAAGAAAACTATTGCGCCGGCTTTGTCTGTCCGTCCGCACTTTATTCTGTCCGCCCTCAGATCTTAGAAACCACTGAGGCCAGAGGGCTGTAAATTGGTTTGTTGATCATCCACCCTCCAATCATCAAACATACCAAATTGCAGCCCTGTAGCTTCGGTAGTCTTTATTTTATTTAAGGTTAAAGTTAGCCATAATCGTGCTTTCAGAACTGCCTGTATAAATGGATTATAAAAGCAATCAAAATGTCTGTCCTACAGAAGAACTTTGAAGGCAAAGCGAATCTTGGTGTTCGATACTGAATCTGCCATTATACTCTGCCTTGCAATCGTCCAAGGCAGAGTTACGGGGTTCCTTCGTCTTTTCTCTGGAATTCTTAATTAGTTTCTGTAGACTGTGTTAAGTAATGGCTCTTTTAAACACTATAGGTTCAACGAATTTAGCTCCTACGTTTAAGAAGACGTAGACCTTAGTAGCGTCTGCTCGATGGTTGTGCTTGTAAAAATTAGTGTTAGATTTAGCATTTTCTCGATACCAATACATATATACACATTCCCAGTTAATATATATATACGGTCACTGACGAACTGTGAAAACAGCGTTGGACGGTATGCGAATTTGCTTAAGGCGTCTTCTCCGCCTATTTTAAGTCTTCCTTGTTTTAAGAAGCAAAGTGAAATATACGCCGTCTCTTAATTCTGTTTTAGCAGAGAGCTTGGAAAGCTCCTCTTTCAAATAAATGTTTCGGTAATGTTCCTCCGTGCACTTAACTCATTAAGGTGGTCCCATAACTCAGGGGGATATTTCAGAGAGCAAATTTCATTTTATATAGAATATATCTTTTTCATGCTATGGGGAATTATGAACCCTTTTTGGTTATGATTAACTCTGGTGATTTCGTTACAGATAGTTTCAACTCTCTGGGTGGCTTTATAACTGAATGGGGGGTTAGTGGCGTCAGTGCACCTCACGGGGTGCACTGTAGGCATTACTAAAGGGTCTTTGCAGCGTCCCTTCGGCCCCTAGCTGCAACCCCTGTCATTCCTTTTACTGTTCCTCCATTCATATTATCTTTCTTCTTTCGTAACTTCCACCTTCTCCTAACAATTGATTCATAGTGAAATTGGGAGGTTTCCCTCCTGTTACACCTTTCAAACCTACCTACTTTCAATTTCCTTTCCAGCACTGATTGACCTCATAGGTCCCGTTGCTTAGCCTTTGGCCTAAACTCCATACTCCATTCCATTTCCAGTGCTGCGTGCGACTTCTTTATGTCTTATAAGAAAAGCTAAACAGTGTGGTTTCATAAGGCAATGGCGCGCGCACGACCCAGGTGCGTTCTATTTAAAACCCAAACAATGTGCTCTTTCTTTCCAGGGCTTATTCATTGTCAGGCGCTCTCGTGATTGATTAACACTCCAGAGGAGTGTCGAAACAAAGATATTCACTTATCGAACGCTCACTTGGCTTTTATGAAATCCATAAGCAAGATAAGATTTTTTTTTTATGGTGCGTCTTAGAATTTCTTTTGGTTTTCTGTTAAAGAAAACTGTTGTGCCGGCTTTGTCTGTTTGTCCGTCCTCAGATCTTAACAACTACTGGGGCTAGAGGGCTGCAAATTGGTATGTTGATTATCCACCCTCCAATCGTCAAATTGCAGCCCTCTATACTTGGTGGTTTTTATTTAATTTAAGGTTAAAGTTAATCATAATCGTGCTTCTGGCAACGATATAAGACAGGCCAGTTTAATGGGCCGCGGTTCATACAGCATTATACCGAGGCCACCGAAAGATAGATCTGCTTTCGGTGGCCTTGATTATACGCTGTACGGAAAACTCGATTGCGCCGAGGAAACTTCGGCGCATTTTTGACTTGTCATCTCTCTCCCCTTCTACCCAAGCCTATCTTGAAAATTCTGCATGAGCCCTGGGTGCATGTTTATTTTCCTGAATTTTTCTTGTGCTGATTTCCCTTTCAAAGAAGGTTCTGCGTATCCACCCGCATTCATATTCTACTTCCTAAATTTTCTGTTGCTTAATGGCAGAATAATACCCTAAGGCGCCTCTGCTCATCCAGTGCAACTAATTGTATCTCGGCGCCGCTTACTTTTTCCCTAGAGTTAGCCTATTTCCCATCTCTCTCTGATTCAAAAAACATGGTCTACCTTCCTTTTGTTCACCTCTTTCTTGATTGTGAAACATTATGAACTATGATTTTGATGCAAGGGCTTTACTGATCCACTTCGGGCTAGCCCTAAATTGGAAGACTGCATTATCTGCAAAAATACAAAACTGAGAAAAATGGCAGATGCTCCCTTGCCTTACTACTGATTTTGCAGATACTGCAAATGGGACCCGCTAACTACTCGTGGAAAGCATTGAAGAATCATTCTGAAACTGCAGTAACTTGTGTATTAGTGTTTTACGAGGCCAGTAGGTGCCATATCTCAATTTGGAAAATTTTGCAGACACTGCAATTTTCCATTTTAGGGCAGTTTAGGAAGTAATAGCTAAAAGGGACAGGTTAAGGATACGTGATGTCTGAAAAGTTTGGCTAGAAAACCCAACGCAATCATATCTGTCTGACCCGCTCCCTTCCATACTCTTAAAGAATTGTTATTTTTGCACAGTTCTCTACATGTAGATCGTGAGCATAACTATTACCCTTATCCTGAGATTTCCCCTTTCATAAGAACTTTCCAGGAACCGATCTAATAAGATCCTTCCAAGCATCCTCGGAGATCCATAAATATGAGTTGCGTTTCCATCCTGCTAGCTGTGCTAAGTATGAAATCCTGTTAATCCTACACTCGGAACGCTTCCGCTTCACTTCGAGTCCTTGTTAAAAGTAAGGTTTTATTCCTGTATAACGATTCACATTCTTACTTCTCCTCTCTCTCTCTCAAACCGCAGTGGTAATAAAGGCTACAGCCTCTAGCTTTTTGGTGACTCACTGCGCGGTAAAGTGAAAATGCCTTTATTCCCTTCCCATCTTCGTGGAAGAACAGTGAACCGCCGCTGCTGCTGCTATGAGCTTCGAACGAGAGGGGATGCCCCCTCTAATGCACAAAGGAAACCCGGTAAAGGGGGAACTCAGAAATAAAAGAAAATTAATCTGGGAGAGGACTCGAAAAGGAAGAAAAATAAAAATGGCGGGATTAAAGCCAACAGTTCAAGTAATTAGAATTGAAACTGAGCAGATGCAATAATACAAAATGAGAGGATGGAAGAGCTTAAGCCATCAAAGATAGATTTTTCAAAAAATAAAAGGAGGGGAAAGTTGCAACACCTTTGAATTGCAAGTTTTTTCTTTTTTCTTTTTTGGTTGTTTTCAAATAAAAATACGGGGAAACTCATCACAGATAAAAATGTTCCTTTGCCTATTTTTGTGTATGTGTAATATTTATCCTCTTCACTTTTTCATTCGTTCATCTTTGAAGTAAGAGCCAGCGGATTATGTGGATTGTGTAGGAAATGTTCGGATTACAACCTCGGGAAATTAAAATAAATCTTTCTCTCGTTAGGAAAGAAAATCTCGCTTCGTTAGGTATCATAAGCCTTTTCCTTCGTCCAAATGATTAGGTTTTCTTGTTGCAATTTCGCTGTCCATGTTATTTAGAGGTTTTATTTGATACAGTTCTTATTTCCTTTGATTGTACCTCCTTTCATCTTACTTTTCACCCTCTCCTAACAATTGATTCATAGTGCAACTGCTTTGAGGTTTTCCTCCTGTTACACGTTTCAGACCTTTTACTGTCAATTTCCGTTTCAGCGCTGAATGACCTCATAGGTCCCGGTGCTTGGCCTTTGGCCTAAATTCTGTATTCGATTCAATGTAATTGAATTAATGTAGGTGGGTTTCAAATGTTCTAGAGTGACTTCTTCGAACATCAGACGTTGTAAGATGTTATACAGTTATTCACTGTAGGTATAACCATTTCGTTCGCTTATTTCCTAACATAGCAATATTCCTCAGCGTATAAAAACAGAAGTCGTACCTTATCACTTACCCTTGATGTTTTCAATGCACGTATAATAAACCCACTTTAAAAAAAAAATGAAGAAAAATGGCGTCCTCCACAGACGGTGTTATCTCGGAGTTACAACATTTCGCATTGTTGGAGCCCGGTGATGAACTACAAGGCGAGACCTTTTCCAAGAAAAGTTGTCAGTCTTTTGGAGAGCCTGAAGACTCTCGACGAATGAAAGCCGCGTCGAAGTTACGCATCCTCGACGCCTCAAGATGAAGTGAAGATGCTATGTGCTATTCAGCGAGGAGTAGCAGCCGTGACGTCACTGGAGTGCGCTCTCTTAGGCGCCCTTAACATCGGGAAGCGTAACAGATTTCGTACTGACGATTTCCAAGAGCGTAACATTATCTTCTGTGATAATACACATTTGATTTTCTTGCGTAGTAGCGCGCTTCATTAGAATTAGCTGGTCTGCTGGTATAGTGGTTAAGTGTCGTGGCATGCCACTCAGATGTCGCGGGGGGTTCGCGTCTCCCCCAGGGCGATGAAAAATCACTGGCTCTGTATCATGATCAGTTACTGCTGCAGTGTTGGGGAGTCTGCTGCGGTGGGAGGTTGAAACCAACATTCTTTGGAAGCTTGAATGTCAAGTCAGTGGCCCATTTGGTGGGCTTGTTCCGTGCGAATAGGTTTCATCTACTGAAATATAATAATAATAATAATAGTAATATTGTAAAACCATCGAGGATGTGTAGCATTTCCTACCGCCTTGAAAAACTGGTAGTTACCAGTTTTCAAGTTTCCCTGTTGCGTGCTTAGATGTGCTGAAGGGTATCATTTATTTGCGATGAGAGCGGGTAGTCTTGCAGACAACCCAAGTTGCCAGTAATAAATATTAAAAGAGTGAGAAGTTTCGAGTTTCTCTTTTAAATACTCAATTCCACAGTTGCACCCTCTAATAGATTAGTACTACAACGAGTTATACAAACCGTTTTAGTTTTCTGTAAAAGAAAGCTATAGAGATGGCCATTTCTCTGTCGGGCCGTACTGTTTTTATCCGCCCTCAGATCTTAAAAAACTACTGAGGCTAGAGGGCTGCAAATTGGTATGTTGATCGTCCACCCTCCAATCATCAAACATATCAAATTGCAGCCCTCTA
>NC_089772.1:14304124-14309124 GCF_040412425.1 Macrobrachium rosenbergii
TCATTTCTTGTTCGTGGTATTCTAACTAGAGAATATATATATATATATAAAGCCTCCATCGAGTATTACTGCTTACGGTGGGCGTCGTGCAACTTTGTTGCCTCACCTGTGTTAATAACCTCCACAATGGAACTCCAGGCGAGCACAGTTAGGCAAGATCTATGGAGGGTAGTTTTGCCATGATGATACCTGTCACCTTCAAGTATGAAATATGACCACGGTCATTCGCTGTTCCCGAAGTCCTCGAAAACGCCAGTATTCTGATGCGGGTCGACCAGTTCCAATAAGCTTGTCTTACAAGTTGACAATTCGCGTAAGCACCGGAGCATCGATCACGACCTTGAAGTTTAACATTTAAAGGTCAAACTTGGTGAATGTGGAAAGGAGGCTATGACCTTTTTAACATGACACGTTCAAGCTACTGAGTGACGTTCTGTGTAGAAAAAAACTGTGTTAGTTTTGGCTTGAATCTCCTGAAACTTATTGATCGCGAGACTTTCACATAATGGATAAATTGGAGGTGTTTCATGAAGGCCCGTTCACCTACACTTCAGATGACCAGCCAATAAATCAGTGCATTTCTCTGTTCAGCAGAACGTAGGAAATATATTACGCAATGCTTTACACCCAATATATATATATATATATATATATATATATATATATATATATATATATATATATATATATATATATATGTGTGTGTGTATATCTATATTCTAAGGAAATAGGAACTGCCTATTTTAGTCTGAAAACACGGCAGGAAAACACGATGCCCTAATTTGCTCGTCTCTGTGGTCTATCGAAGGCTTTCTTACTACACTTGAGGTGTTAGAGTTAGGGTCAAGGTCTCACTGACAGAAATTCTTTCAATTATATATATTTAATAGAAGGCCTTTCGAATCCTTGTACTACTCTATTTTAGGTAAATCTAGGAATTTCAACACATATTCTTTTCATAATGAGATTTTTTTTATGGAAATTTAAGCGAACGATTCTATGACAGTTCAAATTCTCTTACTTTCATCCTACTTTCCTAAACCCTCTCCTAACAGTTGATTCTTAGTGCAACTGCTTTGAGGTTTTCCTCCTGTTACACCTTTCAAACCTTTCACTGTCGATTTCCGTTTCAGCGCTGAATGACCTCGTAGGTTCCAGTGCTTGGCCTTTGGCCTAAAATTCTGTATTCAGTTCAATCCAATACCATCACCTAATAATTTGAGATCAAATGCATCATCCGCTTTATAGAACCGTTATCGTTAAATATTCAGTTAAAAAAAAAAAAAATATGGCCTACAAAGGAGACCTTATATAAGGTCATTTATATCGACCTTGACAGGTCGATAGCATATGGTACTTACGCCCACATTCGTTAATGATGTATAAAACTATAGGATTTTGACGTCCGCGGGTCTTTGTGAAACCCTTTTTTGATATCTGTCTATTTGTCTATCCATCCGTCCATCTATAAATAAAATCTATATATATATATATACATATTTATATACACATTTATATTTATATACATATACATACACACCCACACACTCATATATATATATATATATATATATATATATATATATATATATATATATATATATATATATATATATATATATATATACACACACATATATGAGTTCAACGGTATTTCACACGAATTATTTCCTTTTATGGAGATACTTATTTTCTCTACACGATATTAATTTCAGATGTTACGTTCAATAAAGTTACGTCAACTTAAAGAGCAAATAGAATTAAAACTCACTACGCCCAAAAACAACCGCTTTTCTGGGATTACCCGACGGATTTATTCACAAATCAGTAAGTACATTTGAAGTGAATTATTTATTTTCTAAGCTGCTTGAAGTAGGTATACAAAATCGTTACACGGATGATACGGAGGCTGTTCGTGTCATCGCGCCTGTCCGAGATAAAGAGAAACAGATAAAATGTATTACCTATTTTCATAAGTTTAGGTTTCTCAGTTACCGTCAATTCCGAATAAAGGGGAATTGTATAGTAAGACGAAATAAAGTAGAATTAAAACATCTATTGAATACATGCTGTGATATTTAACATCCATTTTTTTTTGTCAAGATGTTCATTAACTTTGAAATATCGGACCGTGGTAACATTTTTGGCAAAATTGGAAAGTTGGATTCGAGCGCTTCTAGGTAATTTGATCATCCAGTAAGATAAAGGCTCTTGAGTGATTGTATGCTATAGTACTGCACCAGCCCTGGTATTTTTGCCACGCCCCTAGGTTAGGTTCGGTCAAGTAAGAACCTACGGAATAATTTGGGTTTGGGAGACATAATGAGATTATTTTGAAGAATATTCTATGGTTAGTTTTTAAGATATGGCGTCCCGCTTTTTTCAGGGAAAGGCCCCGGTACTCGGTTACGTCTGGGGAAAATGCGAACGGGCTGCAAAGCTATGGCATTAATAATCCAGAAACACCACGAAGGCAAAACAAAAGTAAATGTCTTAGTATAAGGACGAGGGTTGATGAGCTGCGTGAAGAACATTTAGGAATTCTAGATGAATGAGGCTGTGTACTACAGTGACGTAAAAACTACCAACTACCTCATGCAGAAGGACGTACGCTCGCATTTGTGAATGAAAGGTACTTGTGAATGAAAGGTTCTTAGGAATGAAAGGTACTTACACATGACGTTGAGGGAAGTGGGAGCGCTGGTCACTGTGTCGATGGGATTCGTCACTCTGCACTGGTAATTGCCCATCGCGCGTCGGTTGACTTTCTGCAGGACCAAGTTTTTCCCTTGCGCCAGTACCCCCAACTGCAGGTCCGTGTGTAGTTGCTTCCCCTATAAAATACAGTCGTTATATACATGTATATGTATATGTGTGTGTGTGTGAGAAAGCTCTTATTTTTTATTAAATCATTGTCATAACATTCCCGGTTAAATAGGCCAATTTTATTGGTATCGAAAAATTCCAGTTAAATTTGTCTCGTTCCGTTCCTTACATACAGGTTAACAAATCCACACAAACATGTGGTTTGACTTAATATATATATATATATATATATATATATATATATATATATATATATATATATATATATATATATACACACAAACAGAATGAATTGGCCAACGCGAAATACATTTGTTGTGGACTTTAGGGTGTGAGAGAGAGAATTATTCTACGTTGATATGCAACGAAAATTACGGATAGGCATGTGTTTGCGTATGAATTAATGTATGCATACAAATACAGTATATACTTACACACACATACATACATACATACATACACATACCCACCCACACATACACATACATATATACACAGACGTGTATATATACTGTATATGTGTGTATATATATATATATATATATATATACAGATATACTGTATATATAAATGTGTATATATATGTGTATGTAAGTATATACTCTACTTGTATATTCACATTAATTCATGCACAAACACACACCTACCCGTCAGCGCAGAGTAATTGTACCCCTCATGCCCTAAAGTCCCCAACGAATGTATTTCACACTTGCCAACGCATTCTGCGAGAACTCGGGACAACGACTCCAGTCGGCTTATGTTACCTCGTGCAGCCAAACGACTTTGGACTCCAGCGGATTCGCTTTGACGCTGCACTCAAAGTAGACGTCGTCTCCCTCCTTAATGTTGCTGGGGTCTAATGCAGGCGCCAGTTTCGCCTCCACTTCAGGGGGAACTGCAAACAGACCACGAGGCAGAATATCAGAATATCAGAATACCAGGATACCAGGATACCAGCAGTTTGTCTCGAGCGCGTTTCATTCATCGCCGGCGCGCCGCGTCACTACTACTATCTGACTACGTCATGTGGTTCTCAAATATTTTGGTGCCGTTATAACCCCCGGGGGGTTAGTGGTGTGATAGATCAGACCATGACCCCTACCCCCTTCCTCTTTAATTAAGTGAATTATAATGTAAGGGAAAGAAAATTATTGGAATGTTTAATTTCTGATGCATTTTATATGTAAGAAATTAATTTTACTTTTGCTCAAGTCTTCGGAAATAAGGAATTCAGATTTTAGACATGATTCCCTTGACATAAAATGAAGATTAAAGCATCATTCCTTTTATTACAAATTGGAATTAAAGCATCATTTTTTTGGTAATTAATAGAAAATAAAATTTAGAAGGTGCTTCGTTACCCGTCCAGAAACGGCTTCATTACCCCCACTGGGGTAATTACCCCCAGTTTGAGAACCACTGGACTACGACGATGTTGGCAGATGGACGGTGGTTCGACCTGAAGGACATTGGGAATCTGAGCACATCCTATGACCGCGATTTAAAGCGTCTTCCGACTGAAGATTCATATTTAACTTAGGGACATTCAAATATACAATTCATTCTGTAAATCATGTTTAATTGCTGTTATCAAATGAATGAAGTACCGTAATTCAAATAATTTTTTGTCATATGACTGTAGTTAAATAATTTTTTGTCATGTGACGGTGGTTAAATAATTTTTTTTCATATGACGGTGGTTAAATAATTTTTTTTCATATGACGGTGGTTAAATAATTTTTTGCCATATGACGGTAGTTCATGAACAAAGCGTCTTGTGACCTATCGATAGCATAAAAAAAATAAAGAGATGTAAGCACAGAAAAATTGTTGATGAAATCGCGAACGAAAATATAAGTCGTGATTACACGAGGTAATTACCGTGAGGTGATTGAGCGGTCGCATCGCACGCAGTGAATTGTTTTATAATGTATATCTTATTACGACCTTAATTGTCCGAATTGGTCGGAAGGAGTGTGAGCTTATCAGCTGCAAGAGAGAAGTATTAAGAAAGAGAGGTAAGCGAGAGAGTAAGTAATTATATTCTCTTACACCTAGGATATAGCTGTTGAAAGTGGAAGTGACAATATTGCCCTAAAATGGAAGACTGCATATGTGCAAAAATGCAAAACTAAGAAAAATGGTAGATAAAGCAGTTTGCCCTTGCCTTACTA
>NC_089772.1:14311624-14349124 GCF_040412425.1 Macrobrachium rosenbergii
GTTTACAAACATCAAGCTACAAATGTTGTTTAATATCCAGTTCGCGCTGCTTCGGAATTATCACCGTAGGGGAACTGTAAGTGATAAATGGCTTGGTACCCAAGTGACTCGAACGCTCGACATTACGAACCAGCGACTCCCAGTCGACGTTCAAAACCATTCGGCTATCAAGAGTGGTTTTGAATGTCAACTGGAAGTCGTTGGAGGGTACTGTCGAGCGTTCGAGTCACTTAGGTAACAAGCCATTTGTAGCTTAATGTTTGTTTATATATATATATATATATATATATATATATATATATATATATATATATATATATATATATATATATATGTATATTAACAGAGAGAGAGACACACACAGAGAGTGAGACAAAGAGAGAAATATCTTGATATTCGTAGTCAAGTCACGTCTATGCCGCGGCTTTGCTAACAGCCAGATTATGATTGCTTTCCAGCATATTTCATATTCATAATGGGAATGCTGACTCTCATTAAATATTCGGAAATATCCTCAATGGCTTTGCCCAAATCACCAGGGTTTTTCCGTGACAAAAAAAAAAAAAACTTTAACGAATTGACATAACTTTTTAAGTATATCATATAATTTCCAATCTCCATATATTTGTCTTTGTGGATTAATGATACCACTGGATACTGATGTCTTCAGCATTGGCTTGAACAAAATGTTAGTGACTGTGTATATATATATCTTGATTTAGAAAAAAATACCATGAATAATGAAATCAGTACCTCGTCAAGAAAACATGATAATGATTCTGATTTATTTAGGAAGACAAGTAAAGCAAAGAAAGGTGAACATTACGAAAATTCCGTCATGTAATGACCGAACACATTTAGATGTGTGCAAACATTCTCAAATGCAAACTGATAATATTCCGTCCCATTCTAAAAATAGCTTTCAATTTTGCGGAATCGAGAATCATAAACAGCGGAATATAATTGTTTGGGAGACGATAAATCAAGGGAGAATATTCATGGTAGTTTGAATTCTCAATAAGCAGCGTACCTCGCCGGTAGTTTGAAAAAAGAAAGGCGTGTCTTATATGTTATTCATGCGAGTTTTTTTTTTTTTTTATTCGCTCATACTTCAAAGTTTTTTTTGTCAAGACCCCCAGTTCCTTCAAATCCCTCCCTAATTCAGTATGATCGATCTCAAACCGTAACTGTAATCTTATATTCCTTCTGAAAATACATTTTACATAGTCAAAACGGCTCCAAAGAATAGGCAATCTGCTGATATTGCAAGGATGGTTTCTCTTGGGCAATACGCCCCAAGTGAAATGATTTATTCCTAATCCATAACGTTTGCTGTTATTTTGGTAGACAATTGACAGTCGATTTGGATGTGTGTATTGCGGTGTTCATTTGAAATATGATAATGTCATTATCCTGGGGTAGAGTGAGCTGATCATAAAGTATTTTTCCGTAAGACTCCGATATACATGCAAGAACAGAGAGAGAGAGAGAGAGAGAGAGAGAGAGAGAGAGAGAGAGAGAGAGAGAGAGAGAGAGAGAGAGAGATTTAACAGAAATATGATCTTCATAAATCATATAGGCGTCAAAAAAATTAAGAAAGTCTAGATGCGTGGTGTAAAGGTGTGCTTGCTCATTTGTGTGTGTGTGTGTGTGTGTGTGTGTGAGAGAGAGAGAGAGAGAGAGAGAGAGAGAGAGAGAGAGAGAGAGAGAGAGAGAGAGATTTAACAGAAATTTGACCGTTGCAGATCAAACATGCATCAAGAAAATTACTATAGATATGTATGCGATCGTGTGTGCATGAGAGAGAGAGAGAGAGAGAGAGAGAGAGACTTAACAGAAATTTGACGGTTGCAGATCAGTCATGCATCAAAGAAAATAAACAGTATAGACGGGAGCGCATGATCGCGTGTGCGTATGAGAGAGAGAGAGAGAGAGAGAGAGAGAGAGAGAGAGAGAGAGAGAGAGAGAGAGAGAGAGAGAGAGAGAGAGATTTAGTAGAAACAGCACTGTTAGAAATCACGTACACATACACATTAAAAAAAAAAAAAAAAAAAAAAGCGAAAAGGCAAAGGTGACTTACAGTGAACCTCCAAGGTGTGAGAGACGGACAGTTTGTACTCCGTCACCTTAGGGTTGGTCGCTGTGCAGGTGAGAGTCCGCCCGTGGTCGTCTGTGGTCGGCAGGAGCCGCCCTCTCCTCAGGGTCGTGTTCTGATCCAGCGACGACTGAGAGAGCGAGGGAAGAGAGAGAGCAGCAATCAATAAAAGGAGATTTGTTGCCGCCCCTGAGAATTGGATTATCGGTAGGTGGAAAGAAAAAGGGCAAAACGAATTTTCCGCTATATCTTATTTTTTTTCCCAGGTTGGTCCTTGTTCCTCATATCTCTCTCTCTCTGCGGTTGACGACTGATATAAAAGTCGTGATTGAAGATTTAATGGCATTTGTCATTCTACAAGTATGGGTATCTGTCTGGAAATGGGAGTTTTCGTTTCAAGTCCTTTTTATTTGTTGTCCATTATTCCAGTTTATCCAGTTGCAACAATAGGATGAATAATGATTACGTAAATTTCATCTAAATTTCATCTAATTACCTTCGACGTTCAGGGAGAGGTCATGTGAAAGTAATTAGCCTGACACCGTTTTCATAATGAAATCTCTGCTATCTGCTAAAATCACCGAAAAGAGATGCTGAATAATTCTAAATGGCAATGGAGAGAGAATGAAAATCTTTCAGAACCTTAGTAGACTTCATCGTGAAAGAGCTCGGATTGATTTGATACCTGAATCATTCACGTCGTCTTTTCTTCCTAACCACGCAGCTTGTTTTCGTGAAGACCTGCTGCTTCCTTTTGTCGCTTGTTTCGTCGTCGGGTAATGTCTATAATATTACTACTATTACTACTACTGGCAGTAGTTTTAATGATAATGATCACGACTTTTTATACATATGAATATATATGCCTATACAACCTACGAGTAACAAGGACTACCAGCGAGCGGCATCGAAGACAAATTCACAGGGCCCACCTGAGCAGGTAAAGGCGTGAGAGCAGACGATCCTTCGAGTTTCCAGGCGAGCGTGGCTGGCGGCCGGGACCCGGTCGTTCTACACAACAACATCGATTCGATTCCAGCCATCATTGGTTTTTCCAGGCCTTCCACTTTCACCTCTAAGGGAGGAACTGAGGGGAAGAGAGAATATCATTCTTTGTTTTTTCTTTTCCATTTAAAAGTTTTTTTTTAGCGTCTGGGAATAGCAGGTTTATGGATGAGTTACTTTAAGATGGCTGGAAAATAATGACGGAGAAAATGTATGGTGGTTACATATCCCACCCTGCTTTTATTTTTATACCATGGCGAGTGATATGTCGTATTTTACCTTATGTCTACCTAGAATGCATTCAGTAATCTAAGGACGTGAAAATTCTTGCTGTTGCAGATGTTGATGAGATGAAATAGAATGTGATTTTCAATAACCATACTGATCTGTTATCAATCTGTCAGAGGTCGATACTGATCTGTTATCAAGCTGTCAAAGGTCAATACTGATCTATTATCAATCTGTCAGAGGTCGATACTGATCTGTTATCAATCCGTCAGAGGTCGATACTGATCTGTTATCAATCCGTCAAAGGTCAATACGGATCTGTTATCAATCTGTCAAAGGTCGATACTGATCTGTTATCAATCTGTCAAAGGTCGATACTGATCTGCTATCAATCTGTCAAAGGTCGATACTGATCTGCTATCAAACTGCTTAGTGTTCAATGTTCAGCAAATATATTACTATATATCTTCAGTTTTCTTGACTGGTTGGTTGTACAGAAGTACAATCAATAAGGCGTCTGTGAGAGGACATTCTCGTTACCTTAATCTCTACCTACTTGGCTCTAACAGCCGCTCCCCTCAGTCATACTTTTGCCGATTCGTGGTTGACCCTCTGTGCAGAAAAATCGCACAGCAAATGTCGCCTCAAAAAAAAAAAAACTAGATTCATCAAAAACATTCCTGGATGCATGATACTGATGAGAGAGAGAGAGAGAGAGAGAGAGAGAGAGAGAGAGAGAGAGAGAGAGAGAGAGAGAGAGAGAGAGCTAGGTATTTTAAAGATATTGGTATCTCTTAATAAAAGTGATTTCTGTAAGGATGTGTCTTCTTGATATTGCAATATGTATATATATATATATATGTATATTATATATATATATATATATATATATATATATATATATATATATATATATATATATATATATATATATATATATATATATAAGTATGTCTGTATGTATATATAAATATATATATATTATATATGTGTATGTATATATGTATATGTATATATGTATATATTGTTTTAGCTTCTGTGTTGTGTAAAGATTTAAGCATTTTCAGTTTTCCATCCTATTTCCTTATCTCTGGTGTCTCACTGTTGGAAAAATAAAGACTAATTAGTCGCGGAGGAAATCATTCACGCGTCTTTCATCTATCGAACAGCGTCGCAAATTGTGCTATTTTGTTTGCCCAGTCAGTTCATTTATATATATATAATATATATATATATATATATATATATATATATATATATATATATATATATATATATATATATAAATGAACTGACGTACAACATATATATATATGTTGTGCGTCAGAATAAAATCTTTTAAATGTTTCTGTTAGAAAATATCCATTCGCTCATATAAGTAATATAAAAGATTATTCGATTTTTATTCGTGGAAACTGCCTTATTATTTCTCTTTATTCTTTTAAGTATTTGCTATTTTTACCTCGTGACACCCTCAAGTAATTACTGTCTTTGCATCGCTCATCAATTTGACGAAACATATTGTTCATTAAGCACGTCGATTTAACGCAATTAAAAAAAAAAAAAAAGCAAGGCTTTAAAATCTTGGTTTGAATTACATAAGATCTTCCATTTACGAAAGTTTTTATTATTATTTTTTGTACTGGGTATTTCATCTCTCGCGAAGAGAAAACGGAAACCTGAGAAATCGGCCGCTTTCCCAAGTTATGTCGGAGAAATGCTCATTGCGCCGGAGGAATGACAAAATTGTCCGAACGAGAACGCCAGGCAAGAATGCCCGGGCGAAATCCCGAGCGCAACCCGGAGAGAAATTCGGGGAGATATTTCTATCTTCATCTTGGCCTGTAGAGTAACACTGGTCGTCGCACCCTGGGATGATGTGTGTATGTATGTATATATGTACATATATATATATATATATATATATATATATATATATATATATATATATATATATATATATATATATATATATATATTACTAAAAGGACCTCATTCAAACTGGATGGTATGTAATGGAGTTATTTATTCAGAAAAAGTTTCATGCTTTCTTGGACAAACAGTGGAATTGAATGAGGTCCTTTTAGTAATTCTGCTAATGCACAGAACAATTGTGTATGTGATAAAGTCAATATATATATATATATATATATATATATATATATATATATATATATATATATATATCTACATATCTACACATTATATATAGAAGCTTCGACGAAAAGCCACTGGGTCCCGTTTAAGCATTCAACTTTCCAAGTGAAAGTGGAAAAAGTAATTCGGGGCCCCAAGTTTAAAGTTCACTCATCTTTTATGTATGTCTGAGTTAAAATTAAACGGTGCAACCGCCGGGGAGACACACGTACTCATTGGAAATGGTATTTCTTTGTTCCATGTTGCCGCATTGGGCAAAGCTAATTTTCGATGGCAATTACTACAGACCGGATAAATGTAGTGTAATCAGTCTTTTATTGTTCCCTCTCAACGAGAAAAGCTAAATTGCAGCCAGTTTGATGTTTTAGGGATTAATTGCGTGTAGTATGTTTTTCACGTTTCTTGATAACCTCCACGCTGTAGAATGTCTAACACTGCTAATGAAAACGACGCGCATAAAACCGGTTATTCCGGATGTTAGTCTAAATTAACTGGCAGTATTTTAAAGCTGTGCGCGCGCGCACACTCACACACGCACACACACATGTGTTTGTGTATACATTATATATATATATATATATATTATATAATATATATGTGTATATATATATATATATATATATATATATATATATATATATATATAAATATATGTATATGTATATGTACAGTAAACGCCCACTGAATGTATGATGAATGTTTACATAACTTATATATCATTTTCACTCACTCTTATACACACTAACACACACACATTTATTTAAATTATATATATATATATATATATATATATATATATATATATATATATATTTATATATATATATATTGTGTGTGTGTGTATGTGTGTTAGTGTGTATAAGAGTGAGAGCGAAAAAGGAAATGCATGTATAACTTTGTGATGTGAACTGATATCTTTAGTGGGGGTTTACCGTACCCAGATAATTCAGTGTTCCTCAGCGATAATACAGAGGTACTGCGGAGTTTGGCGAAGGAAGCTGAACACTTTTGTAGGAAGAGACCTTTCAGAAATTCTAGTCAAGAAAAATAAAATTACGAACATGGAAGAAAAGAATGCCGGGAAGACAGGGCAGTTAATGTTGGCATGGATAGTTGAGGGGTGAAGGAAGGAATATGAGAAATCTGCTACGGCTGTGGAAGCAGAAGTTGCTGTGGGTGTCTAAACTGAATCGTGACCGTTACGTACAAACAAATATATAAAAATAAGGTGAAAACTCTCTGGAACAAGTGGAAATGAGGAAAAGTGCAGAATTATGTGAAGATATGGTAATGAATGTTAGCAGAATTTGACAAGAGACCCATTGCACTGAGAGGTGGTTTGGTCATGACAGGAGAATGGAGGAAGATAAGCAGATGGACCGTGCGTATCATTTTGAACTCCTGTGAGGATGAAGGTGAGGGAGACAGAAAGAAAGTGCTGGCTAGAGAGAGAGAGAGAGAGAGAGAGAGAGAGAGAGAGAGAGAGAGAGAGAGAGAGAGAGAGAGAGAGGTGGTTAGTCTTCACATACAGGACTCGAGTCAGTTTTGTGGCGCGTGTGTAAGAGTGATCAGTACCCTTCTGACGAATTTTTTTTCAGCAGTAAGATAACTAACGAAAGATTTGGAAGTTTTCTGCACAAGATGTTCATCCTCGATTCAGAAGGTAAAGTATGAACGTGGCAGTGACTTGCTCTTCTCTGGAGCCACCTCATTTCAAGGAGAAGAACTTTCTGAATTTTTAGTAGTTTACTAAGATACGTTTCCAATGCAATGCACCAGGACTGTATCACAGATAGGTTCCTTTTACTCATACACATCTGTACAACTAAATTGTTGAAAAGCACTGAGGTAAATGTGCACTAGGTTAACCAAACTTTTTATATATCATTAAATATATGTGTGTAAAAATAGAATATTTATTCAGATCAGTGGTTCTTAACCTAAATATGTGTGTAAAAATAGAATATTTATTCAGATCAGTGGTTCTTAAACTTTTTATTACAACCCCCCCTCTAAGAGTTGGTCCTTTCCTCCACGCCCCCACCCCTTGCCTCTATGAGTAAAATTCCCTCCCAGATTGAAAGGAAAATGAAAAAAAGATAAAGAGAATTTTTATTCTTAAGCCCAACGAGTCTAACTGGAGTAGTATAGACTATAGGAAACTGACGTTTACATTTTTTTTCATAAACGTCTGAATATTAGTTCCTCACTCTTGTTAAGAGAATATCGAATATCAGTAGAGAGTTTTTAAATTTTCCTCAGGGCTCGCGCCTCGCCTGGAAATTGCTGACCCTTCCCCCCACCCCCGAGGTTAAGAAACACTGATTTCAATGGATAATCCTGTGAGTATCTCCGTCATTCGCCAGGCAAAAAGCAAAAAGAAAAAAAAGTAACGAATATTGGTGATGATAACTTACGATAGACTTGTATAGTGAGGACGCGAGACCTTGGCTGGGTAAGATTAGTGTTGAAAGCAATGCACTTGAGCTCTCTCCCATTATCTTCTCTCCGGAGCCCGGCCAAGTGCAGCATCACGCTCACCATCGGGAGGGGCTGGGAGCCCAGACTGCCCGGTAGACTGACTTCGGGCTCTAAGTTATAAGCCTGATCGGTCGATGATTTCAGGATCATGTCTCCAGACATCCACTGTACCACCGGAGGTGGATATCCTGGGTGAAAGAGAAATAGTTTGATTTAATGTTCGTTCTTGCGAATCCGTAAGATAAAATGATACGAGTCATGTCTTCAAAAAATACTCGTAGTAGTGGCGTGACTCTTGAAATGGAGAAACAAATCCACAGTTGTGTATCTGCACATATGTTTAGAGGTGAATCTGTACAGAGTGCTCTCGGGAAACTGTACAGATTTATCTTTAAATATATGTACACGCATAACTGTAGACTTGTTTCTCCAGTAATGTCTTTATTAAAAAAGATGAATTGACAGCACTGATGCAAGTTATTTTATCTTTAAATATATGTACACACAAACTGTAGACTTGTTGCTCCAGTAATGTCTTTATTATCAAAGATAAATTGGCAGCACTGATTTCAAGTTATTGTATGTTCAGTTTTCGATTACTCAAGGCTGTCAGTATGCAGAACAAGAAACGGCAAGGAGGCATCTTTTGTTAGAATTCCAGACGATACAACTTACCCCCATACGCTCGACAAGACAGCATGACTCTCTTGAATTGCTCGTGTGGGCCGACCACTTTACTCACGATTCCGCCGTCCATATCAAACACCTCGAGTCCTCGTATTTCCTCTGGAAAAGCAACAGCGTTGTTTGTCTGAGAGAAGACTCGAGTTACCAGTCATTCAAAAAACAAGATCATTAATCATGGTTGGAAGTCGTTTTTGGTGCCTTTGGAAATCCAAAAATTAAGTTAATCGCGTTGTTGTTGTAACCGCTTCTTATCACTTGAGTATAGCGTTTCTGTGAGATTTTCGTTTCACTCTAATATTACACAAAAATGAATGATATAAAACAGTAATCCATTGGGTGACTTCAAATAAAACCATACGACAGTCACTCTCCCATATTTATCTGCTGAATCAAAGATGATACCGTGTTGAAAAGACTCCCCACGGTCCCCAAACCCGTTGTATACGCGTACAGAAACCCACTGTACACTTATACAAAAACCTATTATGATTTCGTCGACCCACTTTACGTAACCTAAACATTTCACCTCCATTTTGCTAGCATTTTAGAGTTTCCCTGGTACAACCGTAATGCCTTTCGGCAATTTTTATTGCAAACTTTTCAGTCTGGCTTTCGATGAGCGCGTTTTCATTCGAACGCAAATATAACCTAGTCTGTGAAATAAGGAACGAATTACATTGGCTTTTGATGGCGGTTTCAAAGCTTTAACATTTTTATTCAATGGGTTTTTGAAGGGGGGCAGGCCATGCGTACTAACCATATCCTTTGGAAAATATCAGCATTTGTCAAAAAATGATGTCAGGGCCATACCAGTGATCGAGCACTGAAAAATTTGTAGTTGTTGGTACCTGAGTAAATTTATTAAATCATCTTGCTTGTGAACCCTTGTTTCTCTACGATCCCTAAACTCAGAATTCAGTGGTTCTTAACCTTTTTGAGAGTGTGCACTCCTTTCAAATCAGCAGTCAGTTCTCGCACCCCCTGAATTGCTGGAAGGAAAGAAAGCTAAATTACGAAGTTGGTACGATGTGTATTAATAGCAAAACCACTTAATAATAATAATAATAATAATAAAAATAATAATAATAATAATAATAATAATTATTATTATTATTATTATTATTATTATTATTATTATTATTATTATTATTATTGCTAATAGATTCACAATTTCGTGAAAAACAATCTGAGTATTAAAAATCCACAATTATATGGTAATACATTTACTATATAATTGTGGATTTTTATTACTCACATAATTATTATTATTAGTTATTTATTTTTTTTACAAAAAAAAATAACGTGCGTATATTAAAGTACATTTTGCTTTAATTATTCATAGGCATCCTCGCGCCCCTTAGGAACCGGCTTCGCACCCCCGGTTAAGAACCACTGCCCTGATTACTGATGAATGCTTGAATTTTCCCGTCATTTTCCAATTCTCATCTATTTGTCACCTACTTACCATGAACAGTGAGCTTCAGAAGTGCCATCATAGTCTGCGACGTCATGAAATCAACTCTGCAGGTGTAGTTTCCCGCATCTGCTAATATCACTCCTTCAACTTCAAGGTATCCGATACGACCATTCTGTCAAACGTCAAGGAAACAAGAAGAAATCAGAGGCGTTGGAAACAAATGGAACCGATCTAAAGAACAGGCATCAAGGTGATGGTTCAAGGAGGAAGCTAAGAAGAAATTGGTTTGGTATGTGGTTTTGATATGATGCGCGTTTTTCGCCTGATTCATGTTGCTAAGGTTTTCCGTTACTTTTTATAACTGTACTAATTTTTGACGTCGTTAATTTTTCGTTGAAATATAGCTCAGTTACTTTAAATTCTCCGTAAGATTGGTTTGACTCAGTATTAAGGAAATACACTTCGTTTCCCTAAGTATTTACGACGGTTCTTATCATTATTAAAGAAATACACTTCGTTTCCCTATAAGTGTTTATGACGAAAAGTCTCATTTTCTAAGCAGGAGAATAAGCGTTCCTTACCTTCACGTTCGGGAAATCTTTGTCTAAGGCAAACTTGGATCTTGTTGCGAGATCGGAATTGTCATGGATTTTGTGACGTCCACTTGCCGCCTCTCTCGCGTCGAAGCTGTAAAGGGGAAATCTCGCGTGAAAAGTTAAAAGTATACCTTAGTTTTACCAGACCACTGAGCTGATTAACAGCTCTCCTAGGGCTGGCCCGAAAGATTAGACTTATTTTACGTGGCTAAGAACCAATTGGTTACTTAGCAACGGGACGTACAGCTTATCTTACGTGAAACTTAGAAAGAAACACTTAGAATGCATTTCAAGAAGGAAATGACACATCTGGATGGTTACCTTAGATCCTCTCAATGAATACATTTTTTCAGGCCTCGCAAAATAAAGGACACGGGAGAACAAAGAAAAATAAAGAAAAACAGTTTCTTAGTTCAGTTGCAGGGGGGCTGAGTGGTCAGCAAAGTGGCTGGTACCCAAGATCAGTCTCAGGGTCAGGACAGCCCTAAAGTGGAAGACTGCAGTATCTGCAAAAATACAAACCTGATAAAAATCGTAGATTCTGCTTTTTTCCCTTGTCTTACTACTGATTTTGCAGATACTGCAAATGTGACCCCCTAGATGAAGCATTGATGAATCATTCTGAAACTGCAGAACTTGTGTATTGGTGTTTCACGAGCCCAATAGGTGTCATATCTCAATTTAAAAAATTTTGCAGATACTGCAATTATCCATTTTAGGGCAGAGGAGGCAAGAGTAGGCCAGGAAATTAAGCCTAAATGCATATTCAAGAAACGGGTTTTTCTTAGGAAGGCTTGCTTAGTCTTGCTCAGAATCTGAATATGACAGTTCTTTATTCATCCAGAAAAGGAATCCTCTGGCGTTTCTTGTGTTTTATTCTATCTTGCTTTTAGCAGATTTTTCTGAGAGTATTTAATTTCCTTGATTTATGAAAACCTCTGGCAATGTGGTAATAAACTACAGCAGCAAAACTGTCTTCTCTAAATGGCATAAGTTGTCACCTTTGCCGAGAAGGCTGCGTTTTCACCAGAGCGGCGTCGGTAGGATGTGTGGGGCACGCGCGAGCGGGTTTTAATGCATTCATTGGTAACTTCTGGTGGACTTCCAGCAGAAGTTTCGGCGATTTCTCGCCAGGGAAAAGTCTCCTCTCTCTTGGAGTTTCAACCTTCAAACAGCGGCAGAAAATGGAACCCGGCAAGCTCTCACCGCAGAGTTTGTAATCAAATTTCTTGCCGATCTCAGTTCTGCTAGACAAAAGGAAAAAAAAAAAAAAAGTAACCATGCGGAGCGCACTGGTAAAGATATTCTGCCTGTCTCGTATATTTCTTGAGAGATTTCATGATGCCTTTATCGTCCTTTCAAATATCTTCATCATTTATGTACATATGCTGAATTGCCCTTTGACGTTTTACCATTACGGTGGCACCCCGTAAGACGGGGTATTATAACCACAAGCCCAAGGTAAATATGTGATTCTCAGACTCATAACTCTTTTATATAGATGTAAAATGATCGGTAACTTTTATTTGGAACACGCTGCCGTTCCTCACGAGCTGCATGAGCTTGACTGTCGAAAGTGGTGGGTCAACAAACAGGATTTCGGAGGAGGGCTGGGTATACACGACGCTGTTTCTCTTTCGGTTTACTTACTGCTTTGGCGAGATCTCGCGCGAGAATTTGTACCGTGGGTACCAAGGTCTAGAGAATATTCTCTAGAACCTGAACATGAAATCGAGCGAATTCTCCAACATGTTGGTTATCTGTCGCACAAGTTCAAGCTTCAGTGAGTTTGACGATCGCGAATAAAGGTCATTATTATCTTCCACTCCCCTTTTTAGTTTTCTGTAAAAGAAAGCTATTATGCCGGCTTTGTCTGTCCGTCCGAACTTTTTCTCCCCGCCCTCAGATCTTAAAAAGTACTGAGGCTAGGGGGCTGCAAATTGGTATGTTGATCATCCATCCTCCAATCATCAAACATACCAAGTTGCAGCCCTCTAGCCTCAGTAGTTTTTATTTTATTTAAGGTTAAAGTTAGCCATAATCGTGCTTCTGGCAACGCAACAACACAGGCCACCGCGGCCGGCTGAGACCACAGAAAGATTGATCTACTTTCGGTGGCGTTGATTATACACTGTAGCGGCTGTACAGAAAACTCGATTGCGCCGCAGAAACTTCGGCGAATTTTTCACTTTTTTGTTGTTGTTGAGTACTTTAATATCTACATACATTCTAGCATTCTATTTCTTATACGCGTACACACATTCCCTCACGCTTACTCTTGCACATGATTTTCGCACTAGATGGCATTTGAAGAATGACACTGAGAAACAGCTTAAGAGAATTTGAGCGATAATATCTCGAGGCCGTCCCAGGTAACGTAGTACCCTCCTCTAATAAAACTGTGAGACATCTCTTGAAACAAGAAGGAGATTTTTATAAACTGAGTGAATACGTCCACCGCTCCTTCATTTCTTAATCAGCACTGTCTGAGTCCGTCGCTCAAAAGTCCGGGGGATGCATTACTTCTCGTGGCGGTTGCTATTTCAAGAAATTCTTCCTTACAAATTCTGTACTAAAGGACCGAAAGGAATAAGTAGGAATAAGTGGGTTTCAGAGCCGTAGTTTGGAAAACATTCCCATTACATTATAATTAATATGTATGTAATTTTTATGATTCGAGAAATACGAAAATAATTGTGTAGGGTAAAAAAAAAAAATGCATCGGATCAGACGAACATTTCTTACTTTTATCTGAGTTGAAAGGATGAGTGATGCCTTTATAAAACAAAAATGATGTTTTTTGGCAACTCTTATGTAACATGAAATGTTAAAGTGTGTGTGTGTGTGTGTTTGAGAGAGAGAGAGAGAGAGAGAGAGAGAGAGAGAGATGAGTACTGCTAAAACATCAAAGGAAGAAATGAATAGTTTGAGAGAGAGAGAGAGAGAGAGAGAGAGAGAGAGAGAGAGAGAGAGAGAGAGAGAGAGAGAGAGAGATTTGAGTACTATTAAAGCATCACAGGGAGAGATGAATATAGCAAGACAGAGCCATCTGTGTATGTGTGTGTGTTAGAGAGAGAGAGAGAGAGAGAGAGAGAGAGAGAGAGAGAGACAGAGAGAGAGAGAGAGAGAGATTTGAATACTTCTAAAACATCACAGGGAGAGGTGTATATAGCAAGACAGAGCCTTAATTTGAAAATGGAAACGGTATCAGAATACTGTACGTTTTTTCATACGAATTCTACGCTCAGCTGTTGTCAAAATCTCTGTGGTTGTTAACATTTGAATCATGCAGTAAGTATACGTCGACGTTTTCTCACAAAACGCCAATACTTATAATGCTTTCTTGACTAACAACCAAAATAAATCTTTCGCGTCAAAACTAATAAATTAGGCTTTTATAGAAACGCCCGGTTTTCTTAACATAAGTGGAAATTCATCGTTATTTATAAAGAAAAAAGCTTAAACTTCCTCCTGGCACTCAAGGATGAGAGGACAATTACCCTAAATCTCGAGTGCCATTGATTGTTGGAATTCAGCCCCCTCTCTGTACAGGTGCTAATACTCTTCCCATAACTCATGGAGATGTAAATTGGCTATTACTTTTCTCAGAAAATATTGTTAGTGACTTTCATTAAATCTCCAAATTTATCCAGACAATATGGATGCATGGTCGAGGCAGAAATAGCTTTTATGATTTCCCAGAAGAATGTCTCACGCGTCCTCACGGCCCAGGTAAAAGCTATACCGGTAAGAGGGATTCTCAGTAATAATTACAATAAGCGCAGAAAAGCAACGGTAACAAACGTAATCATGTCAAGAAGACACTCGTTTCATCTCCTGCCGTATTCTCCAGATAATAGGATGAAAGTCAAATTCTGACGTTACAGGTGAATGGAAACAGGAAATTTACGTGATGCAGCGGTGCGTGCTTATGAGCCGAGCATAAAATCATCATCGAATATCGGCGAATTTTCAAAGATGCGTTTTTGCATGTTCCCGTGAGAAATCATCAGACGTGAAACGCAAATTCCTCTGTAGACAGAAAGCGCATTGGCTCACGCAGAAACGCTCGTACACAAAGACGTTCGAACTGGCATGTCTTCCTTTGATAAATATCTCTGTGGCACTGTGATCTTCCCGTATTTTTTCTTGATTAGCTTTTTTTTTTGTGTACAGGAAAAGAGCAGTTGTAGTTAGTAATGTTCAAATATATAGGCATACTTTCATATCTATTAACCTTCAGTAGGTGTCAGTTCATGTTTACAGTAAAAACAGATACCGTAGTACTTGCTGTCGTAGTAGCATCTGCAAAATATGCCGGGATGGACAAAAATGATTTTTGGGAGATGCTGTATGTAACTCCCAGCCACGGCCTATGAAACTCTCAACCGCGGCCCATGAAACTTTCAGCCACAGCCATATGGTGGCCTGTGTTGTTGGCACCTATAGCGGTGTCAGGTGCACGATCATGGCTAACTGTAACCTTAAATAGAATAAAAACTACTGAGGCTAGACGGCTGCAATTTGGTAAGTTTGATGATTGGAGGGTGGATGATCAACGTACCAATTTGCAGCCCCCTAGCCTCAGTAGTTTTTAAGATCTGAGGGCGGACGGAGAGACAAAAAGCCAATTCGTCATTTTTCTTTTACAGAAAACTAACTAACCCGAAAGGTTATAGAAGCTTTTTGCGCCCAAAGCCTCTTTTGAAGAAGATTAATTCTAGATCCTCGGGGATTCGCTACTGCATAATCACATGTCCTTTGAAGTTCCTTAACCGCTTATGAAAACGGCTTTGGTCTGCTGTTCGATCTGTTATTCCAATAGATTCTAGAGAGATTACCTTTGTCTACCTTTGTGTTACAGAACTGAGTATCGCTCTTCACATATACGTACATAAATACATACATGTATAACTGAATCACGAAAATATGGAACGTGATGAATATCTAAATAAATGCTAAGTAAAGGACAGCAAGTCGAAAGGCCTAGCACCACTCCGTTGTTTCACTTTCCTTCGTGGTATTGCCTTTATTTATACATACACACATACATACGTCCTGTACATACATACTGTCACCGGTGCGTTCATCTTCCAGTTACTAAAAGCAAGGACGATTCCCTTTGCAGAAAAGTAACACATGTGAAGCATATGTGTTCACACGGAACAAGCACGCCACAGGGGCCACTGACTTGAAATTCAAGCTCCCAAAGAATGGTGGTTCCAACCTCCCACCGCAGCAGACCCCCCAACACTGCAGCAGTAACTGATCCTGATACAGAGCAGATCATTTTTTCATTGCTCTGGCGGAGGCGCGAACTCGCGACATCTGAACGCGACCATTCCAGCGGTCCAGGTGTATACCACCCTGCTCCAGTCTGTTCTACACAGGCGCGCATAACTAACCAATTATTCCAAATTTCTTTTCTGTTGTCTTCCATCCAAACCCATACAATCTCTGTCTTCTTCTCCCCGTCCCTCCACAAATTGCATTTTAATGTGACATGACCTTTATTACGGGTCAGGAAACCCAGCGATTATCTGGCGGCTTTCACACTGCAATGAACGTAAGAGGGGAATTATCACTGGGAGCAGGGGATGTTCAGTTCCTATTTAGGAATGTCGATATTGACTAAAAAGTTCTCATGGCAGCGTGAGTTTTGAAATGGAGAAACAAATCCACAGTTATGTGTGGGTACAAATATATTTAAAAATAAATCTGAACACAGAGCTCTCGGGAATTTGTTCAATTCCACTTTTCAGTGTGAGTGAAAGTTGGAATCGAACTGATTTCCAGAAAGCTGTCTGTTTAGATTTATTTTTAAGTACATTTGTACCCATACATAACTGAATTTGTTTCTGTGGGTACCAATATATTTTAGAAATAAATCTTAACAGAGAGCTTGCGGGAATCTGTTCGATTCCCCATGTCAATCCTTTTCAATCTGAATAAAAAGGGGAATCGAACTGATTCCCGAAAGCTCTCCGTTTAGATTTATTTTTAAAAATACATTTGTACCCAGTGGATATGTTTCTCCATAGATACTGATTCCATCTGAAGTGTTCAGAAGCTCCACTAAATGGCTTTATGTCGTTACAAAAGTGCATCACAAAACTAAAACTACATCCTTAGGTGTCAAAAAAAAAAAAAACTGCATACTACCTGTATTCAGTTACAAACCGACTGCCCTAGCACGCACATACATAAAACATAGTATAATATTGCAGGTCAGGCAGGCATAAATTGCAGGTCAAGACTTACCTATAAAACGGTTTTGTTGACTGATCCTTATACCATAAGATTAAGGTAGGCCTGTCAGCCGGAAGTGGAAGTTCGCACGGAAGTTGCGCTCTCTGTCCAGCTAGTGTTACCCTCGACACAGACGTCGTTGCTGAAAGAGTGAGCAAAATGATAATTTAGATTGCATATATACATATATATATATATATATCTAATAAAAGGTGCCCATAAAAAACAACAGAAGGGTAGAAAGTTCTAGGTGTATTTCGGAGACACTGTCCGTCTCCCTCAACAGGCAGGTAATGAATGAAATAAGAGTTACAGAGCAGTGGTATTTATACCGGTGAAGGAATATTCCACTGCTCTGTGACTCTTATTTCATTCGTTATATATGCCTGTTCGGGGAGACAGATAGTGTCTCTGAAATATAGCTACATTTTCTACATTTTTTGGGGCGTTTTTATTGGTTCCTTTCATTAGGTGGATTTCTGTTTTGACGGAAAATATTTCATAGTCATATATATATATATATATATATATATATATATATATATATATATATATATATATATATATATATATATATATATAATATACATGTACATATATTTTGAGATTTTGAAGTCTTTGACGCTGAAAAAACACATCAGAAGTTAGGTTTCTTAAGATTAAAAGAAATCGTATTCAAAAGGAAAGGTCCGCAAATTTCAGAAGACAGTAAATTAAAACCATAAAGAAATGGATCTCTTTTACAGTAAGTTACAAATAAGATAAGGAAAAAAAAGAATTATAATAAAGTGGAGAAATAAGTCGCCAAATAGACCAGCAAAGCGAGTAATATGCAAGCCATTTTACCAAATCGCCCGAATCGGGGGGAAAAAAATCGTTCTGCAATATTACTTTTTGGGTGCCTGGCGCGATAGAATATGGCTCTGAATAAAGAGTATTTGTAACTAGGACGAACAAACAAATAACAAGTAAAAAATTGCGCCGAAGTTTCTTCGGCGCAATCGAGTTTTCTGTACAGCCGCTACCGCGTGTAATCAAGGCCGCCGAAAATATGTCTATCTTTCGGTGGTCTCGGTATAATGCTGCTTGAGCCGAGGCCCATGAAACTCTCAGCTAGTCCTGGTGGCCTGTGTTGTTGAGTTGTCAGAAGCACGATTATGGCTAACTTTAACTTTAAGTAAAATAAAAACTACTGAGGCTAGATGGCTGCAATTTGGTTTGTTTGATTATTGGAGGGTGGATGATCAAATACCAATTTGCAGCCCTCTAGCCTCAGTAGCTTTTAAGATCTGAGAGCGGACAGAAAAAGTGGGGACAGAAAGAAGTGCGGACGGACAGACAAAGCCGGCACAACAGTTTTCTTTTACAGAAAACTAAAAAGCCTGTAACAGGGGAATTGGAAAGAGCCGTATGCAGTTGAGCATTGTGTAATAGTGGGAAAATAGATTGCCTGTGTAACACAAAGGCCAAATAGACTGAAATTGGAGGTGATGAACTTTAGGTGGTCAGAGAAAACGATTTCGAATCGATGGCAATAATTTTTGCTTTCATGATGATTGGGGATCGTTGCAGACGACAGAAAGATCACATTTCAAGGTCTACCCCGCTCAGATATTGACGCATCATATTTAAAAAAAAAAAACCGTTGCGTAAGTATTACGTCATATCCAAAGTAAAAAAAAATGTGTTTTCGCAAGCGTATTTGAAAGGAAGGGTAGCTCGAAATCCCGAGGCGCGTCTTTGAACCAAAGAGACAGAGTACAGAATATAAAGCCTTCATAGCTGCGGTGAGGTGAACTTTCATCTGATTGTCGAATGTTTTACCAAAGCTAATGAACCCCGCAGGGAGTTAGGGCCGTCAGTGCGCGTCACGCGGTGCGCTGTAGGCACTACTTTCTTTGCAGCGTGCATTCCTTAGGCCCCTAGCTGCAACCCCTTTCGTTCCTTTTACTGTACCTCCTTTCATGTTCTCTTTCTTCCATCTTAATTTACACCTTCTCCTAACAATTGATTCATAGTGCAACTGCTTTGAGGTTTTCCTCCTGTTACACCTTTCAGACTTTTACCGTCAATTTCCGCTTTCAGGGCTGAATAACCTCACTGGTCCCAGTGCTTGGCCTTTGGCCTAAATTCTGTATTCAGTTCGACAAAGCATTCAGAACTGTGGTGAACTTCCATCTGATTGTCGAATGTTTTACAAAAGTTAATGAAGTTTATATTGAGTGTTTTATTTTTTTAAATTTTTTTGAGACCAAGGACACGTCGAAAGAATGAATTTCGCCTTTAGAATTAGTCCTCGTTGAGTTCATCTATTTTTCGCGGAAGGGTTACGAAAAGATAATACCAGGGAACGTTTCCTTTCTGAAAATACCTGTGAGGAATTTTCCACCGGAGCGTGAAATGGTTATGTCAAAAATGGTAAATGACTTTCAGGCTCCTTTTCTTACGTAAAATTTATACATTTTGGCGAACGGAATTTTTGCAATATAACATTTGCACATTGCATTTGCCTTTTAAACAGCAACGTTAACTAAAAAAAAAAAAATACAAGTAAAAAATGCGCCGAAGTTTTTACAGCGCAATCGAGTTTTCTATACAGCCGCTACAGCGTATAATCAAGGCCACAGAATATAGATCTATCTTTCGGTGGTCTCGGTATAATGCAGCATGAGCCGCGGCCCATGAAACTTTAACCACGGCCTGGTGGTGGCCTATCCCATATCGTTGCCCGAAGCATGAATATGGCTGGCTTTAACTTTAAATAAAATAAAAACAACTGAAGCTAGATTGCTGCAATTTGGTATGCTTGATGATTGGAGGGTGGATGATCAACATACCAATTTGTAACCCTTTAGCCTCAGTAGTTTTTAAGATCTGAGGGTGGAAAGAAAAAGTGCGGACAGCAACAGTGCGGACGGACAGACAGACAGACAAAGCCGGCACAATAGTCTTCTCTTACAGAAAACTAAAACTCGAATAAATGAAATCAATATTCACTTGCATTCAGTATCAGCACGCTTGTCTTTCCTGATAATATGTAATTACCCGAACACCCCATTCACGCGGTAGATAGTTTATAGTAGCGCCCGGTCACATTTCTTTGTCTTACCAGTC
The DNA here is from genome assembly GCF_040412425.1 of Macrobrachium rosenbergii. NCBI lineage: Eukaryota > Metazoa > Arthropoda > Malacostraca > Decapoda > Palaemonidae > Macrobrachium > Macrobrachium rosenbergii. Next base: position 14,331,654 of record NC_089772.1, read on the forward strand.
AAATACTTCTGCAAATCGTGAGCCCGGCTCGTAAATCTTCTCCCAGGTACATCAATTACGGGGCTTGTATGACACCCGAAACTCAGACGGACTTTTCTATATTTCAAAGCGCCATTCACTGTGGTATGCAAATTGGACGTCAAACTCTGACGTATCACCAGTTTTTCTTGAGGCTGCCTCGACTGAAAAAGAATGCGCTGCCGCTGGAATTTTCATTTTGCAGGTCTAACCCGTTTTATTGATAGTGATTTTAGTTTTTATCATGGAAATGCTGTGTTTCGTATTTTTGGATTTATTTAAATTTGAAAATGAGGTTTGTCGTACTTTTTTCCTAGATCAAAATCATTTACAGTTTTCTGTGAAAGAAAACTATTGTGCCGGCTTCGTCTGTCCGTCCGCACTTTTTCTGTCCACAGGTTTTTCTGTCTGCCCGCAGATCTTTAAAACTACTGAGGCTAGAGGGCTGCAAATTCGTATATTGATCATCCACCCTCCAATCATCAAATATACCAAATTGCAGCCCTCTAGCCTCAGTAGTTTTTTTTTTGTTTAAGGTTAAAGGTTATCCATAATCGTGCATCTGCCAACGATAGAGAAAAGGTCACCACAGGGCCGTGGCTAAAAGTTTCATGGGCCGCGTCTCATACAGCATTATACCGAGACCACCGAATGATAGATCTATTGTCGGTGGCATTGATTATACCATGTACAGAAAACTCGACTGCGCCGAAGAAACATACAACTTCGGCGCATTTATTACTTGTTTTTTGTAATAATTTTATAAATGCTGTCTTCCTGGTTTAGACATTGCATGAAATATTTGCAGAAATCTTTGATACTCTTTCTAGACCAAAATATTTCTTAGCAGAAATCTGAAAATCTTAATATGCAGAGAAAGTACATTACAGTGCATCATTGTATAGTTATTTTTTTTTTATGATGTCTGTGTTACCTTGACAAATGTTGGATATTCGCTGGAGAATAGTAAAGTGTATTAATAACATCAACACCAAACACCACACGTAGATCAAAAGCGAGCCCTTTCAATCAAATGTATTCGTTAAAAAAAAATACCCATTTCACGAATACATTGAAATAGTGATATGATTCGATATATATGCTGACAGTCCTTTATGGTGACAACAAGCTAACCTCGTCGTTTTTTGGCTATTAGTGATGACAGCAAGCAAACTTCAACCTTTTAGTTTTATGTAAAAGAAAACTATTGAGATGGCTATTTGTCTGTCCGTCCGCACTTTGTCTGTCCGCTCTCAGGTCTTAAAGGCTACTGAGGCTAGAGGGCTGCAAATTGGTATGTTGATCATCCACCCTCCAATCATCAAACATACCGAATTGCAGTTCTCTAGCTTCAGTAGTTTTTTTATTTTTTTATTTAGGGTTAAGTTTAGCCATGCTCGTGCGTCGGGGAACGGTACAGGACAGGCCACCACCGGGCCGTTGCTGAAACTTTCATGGGCCGCTGCTCATACAGCATTATGCGCTATACAGAAAACTTGATTGCGCTGAAGAAACTTCGGCGCATTTTTCACTTTTTTTTATGGTAAAAAGAAAAAGTCCCTAAGAATTCACACTATTAAAAAACAAAGCTACCAAAATCCACAAAACAGTAACTCCAGTGGTGGGGAACAATGATTATCATTCATGTTATGTAATTATATGTAGAAGTTACAGCAGGCTACAGAGCGTTAATATTCATAACCTCTATTGCTCCCAAAGAAAATTTGCTTACCACCTGATACATCATTGTCCGAATTCTCCAGTGTCAACGAAACATTCCGGGCTGCCGAGAAGCCTTGGGAGACTCTTCAGCTCTATCAGTGGTATACAGGATGCTAAAGCAAACGTTCGGTACTGATCTACATTGCAACGAAGTGGCTTTGAACCTTAGCACAACAAAGGTGAACTTTCAGTTCGAACCTCTGATGTCGGGACTTTTCTTTCTAGGGATAATACACGGTAGAATGCATATTCAACGCAAGCCTGCTTTGCTCTTCGTGTCAGGATGCGTTCGAAACGAGGGTTTGTCTTTGGCTGGATCACTAATTTGTCAAAATGCTTCCCTACTTGCAAAGTAATAGTTTAGCCAGCTAAATGATCGCGATGAATTCTCCTTTACAGTGAAGACTACGGATGGACTGTAAATTGGTGGTACTGATAATCTTAGCAACCTGGTTTTGATATACCTGAATCATTACGAAGTGAGGTTTGCTTATGAAATGTCCAAAGATTAGGTGAGGTCTCAAGATTTTACAGTTTCTTCCAAAAATTCAAATCGTGTAATGGCTGGAAGTACTGTCTTCTAGGTTTTACAGAAATAACTTCCTCTTTTTCTTGTAACGAGCTTTTTTCCCATTTGTATGGGGTAAGCACGATGCCTTCTTTTTGAAGGGCTTTGATTTGGCTTTGGGGGAGATTTTGTAGTCTCGATCGGCTGCCCTGCCTGTCATCGCTTAGACCCCGGTAGCATATGTACATGTATTGTACCAGTCCCCAGCGCCCTTTCTCCCAGCAGCGAGGAAACGTTAGGTCGACAGTCGAGACGTGTGAGGTGTCTGTTATGTTTTTAGAAGATCTTGGAGTGGCTTTGTTTGTGTGTGTATTAGTATGTAACACCCATTTGCTTTTTAAGCAAACCTATCCGTTGATTACATACATAATCCCAGGGTGTCTACACGGATAGCAAAGTGTCCGCCTCTCTAAACGGTTGGCTGCGGATTTGAACCCAGGCCACAGACCTCTAAGAAGTCTGAGGCTGCTGCTCTAACCGACTTGGCCATCGAGCTGTTTTACAGAAATAACGCTGCACCTGTAATATTTTACTGATGAATACCGGTTAAGTATACCTTAGTTTTACCAGACCACTGAGCTGATTAACAGCTCTCCTAATACCGGTACAGTTTTCCTTTATACCATTATCTCTCTAACAAAATTATTACGCCTCTCAAGCATTGCTTGAAATTGAGTCCTCGCAGCCTCTTTCAGGATACAGTTTCCTGATTTTCATGAACAATATAGTCACATCATAGACGTAAAAATTCACAATGCGCGGATCTCATATTTTAATTTTAGAAGATTACTTAAGGCTATTAGTAACAAAACACCGATTGAACACTTTACCAACAATTAATTCAACCCGTTTACAATTGTCTATTACACTTCAATGGAACGAGCTACCAAATCAGTAAGACCACTCCACGGCTCTTCAAAAGCACTGTGTTCGAAGGTCGCTTATTCTTGAGAAACTCACGTAGGAAAAATTACCAGCCAACCACTTGCCGAGCGCTAATTAATTTTGCAGTCACATCGGTCCACCTGTCAGTTTTTGTCAACAGCCCCCCCCCTCCCCCCCGCCCCTCATCGTTTTGTTTTAAATGTTTGCCAAGTCTCAAGGTACCAGGCACCACTACCGTCCTTCATTGCGCACAGAAGAAAGATTTGGTTCTTTTACGTTTCGTCAATAAATTGATGAAATTATAGTTTTAAAAGAACATAAATACCAGACTAACATTTCAGAATAACAGTGCTGAATGACGCAGAGAATTACTGTGAAATGTTTAATCCGAGTTAACTTTAACGCTCGTTAAGCTGAACGAGAGAAAAAAAACAAAAACGATATCTCTTGTTGTAATCACCCGCGTGTATTTCTATTTATTTTTTACTTGGCAAAATGTCGTATTACTATAATTATACGTAAGAGCTCACATCACTAGAAAATGTTTCTGTCGGTAGGAGGATTTTGTATGAAGATAATTAATGATGATGATGTAACATTATAGGATAAATGTTACGGATACTGGTTGAATGACGAGGGAGGTGGAACGCGAAGTTGGTAGCAACAGAAGCAAGAAACCAGAGCAGAGAGAGAGAGAGAGAGAGAGAGAGAGAGAGAGAGAGAGAGAGAGAGAGAGATGAAACAGAGGTAGCCCCAAAGAAACAGGAACGGATCGTTAATCTTTGTCTCCTTTGTGGGAGTGAAGAGCTGATGCTGAATATGCATGAGAATTTGAGAGCGGTTTATTGTGTTCGCCGTAATATGGAGAGGAAAGGTTGGAAAATAAAAGCATGCAAAGATTATCGCAGGTGGGGGAAAAAACTCGACCAACGTTTGTTGGAAAGAATGGAAGGCAGTAAACAGAGGCAAAGAATGGAGGAAAATAGTGGTCAGAGAGATGAAGGACGTCTTTGGAGAGGCGTAGATGAAGAAAGTGGTGAATGGAGCAAAAGTACAGAAAGAGACGGCGTCGCATTCTGGATCCCCTTCCCAAATTAATCATCAGGAAATAAAAGACTTAACGAAGATAGAAACCTGATGCGTTCCCGCGTCCGGATTAAGAGGCTTTCGTCATATTTTGTGAAGAGGCTTTGGGACCCTAAACGGTTTGGAACGTAAACATCATCATTGGCTAAAGGCTTGGTGGGTGGATGTATAGCTGCGTATCACGTTGCTGGCTTTTCCTTTCCTGACATCAGCCAGAAGAGGATTTTACTTATGTATATGTATATGTAAATATATGTGTGTGTGTGTGTGTATCAAGCTAATTCCATGGACAATTATAAGACGGTAGTTACTGCCACATTGATATGTTAATTGCTAATTATTGTTGGCCATTTTCATATACCGATAATGGAGGCTCATCAACAGCGCGTCAAACACCCGTATACATAGTACACCGTTCACCCATCTCTCTCTCTCTCTCTCTCTCTCTCTCTCTCTCTCTCTCTCTCTCTCTCTCTCTCTCTCTGTAGATGTTGGAACCCTCCCACGACATATATATTCATTAACTTTAAAATCTTCCTCACCCTTCACTTTAACCTATAATCCTCTTCTCTTCCAACTTGACCCAACCATCTCAAAACCCACTGATCCCTCCTTTTATCCACCACTCGATATTTCACCACTTCTAAGTGTCCTCATATTTCTCTCTTTTAGCACTTCTCTTGAAACACTTACTACCCAAACAATCTCTGCAGCTTCAACCTCTTTTCTTTCTTTTGTATTTCACCACTTCACTTCCGTGTAGGAGAGTTGGCTCAACAATTCCTGTATCCATTCCAACAGTGGATTCCACAGCCACTGGGAGTTTCCTCCGTATAGTTTCCTCATTTGCTGGTACGGTTCTTGCTTCACGAGTATTGCGATTCACTTCCTCTATCATATTATCATCATCTGTTAAATTTATTCGTAAATGCTTATATGAACCAACATATTCCACTTTACCACCATCCTGTTTTTAGTTTTCTGTAAAAGAAAACTATTGTGCCGGCTTTGTCTGTCCGATCGCTCTTTATTCTGTCCGCACTTTTCCTGTCCGCCCTCAGTTTTAAAAACTACTGAGGCTAGAGGGCTGCAAATTGGTAAGTTAATCATCCACCCTCCAATCATCAAACATACCAAATTCCAGCCCTCTAGCCTCGGTACTTTTTATTTCATTTAAGGATAAAGTTAGCCATAATCGTGCTTCTGGCAACAATATAGGTTGTGTCATGTCTCCCCTTCTGTCACCCGGAAGAGGACAATCAAGATCGTTAACTTGTTTATCCTCTTGTATTCCTGTACATGATATTCCAATTTGTCTTGGATTTGTTAATTTTGACAGCCTTTCTTTTCTTCCCCAATCTGTTTTATTTCCAGCCCGGCACTCCCTCGTGTTATTTCCTTTTCCCGTAATCCTGAAACCACTCTATAACACTCCCTGCTGACCGCAGATCCCCGTCTTAGAACCTGACACGTGCCTCGTAGACTTCTGCGTCCTTCGTCCTACCACCCATATTTAATCTGGTTTTCCATATTTGCATTCCTTACTTCTCTTTAAACCAGCTTGGGTTAATTACCCTGACAGCTGCAACTTCACCCGAGTCCTTGCCTTCAAGAATCTATGAGTTTTAAGTTAGACTTCGCTCAGATTGGGACCTAATGTTACTAATATGTACGTGTGTTTGTGTGTGTATGTGTGTGTGTGTGTGTGTGTGTGTGTGTGTGAGGACAAACAACTCCTGGAATCCCGAAACATCAAACTTTCTAAGAGTTTGAATTCAAAGGAAAGGATGAATGTTTACATCTCTTGGTCTTGAAACGAGAGAGAGAGAGAGAGAGAGAGAGAGAGAGAGAGAGAGAGAGAGAGAGAGAGCCAAGAACGACGTTTTTCCAAAATACCAGCAAGAAAAAATAAAGAGATTAACAATATTTTCACCTTCGAATAAGGATGATGTTACGATGGAAAGTTTCCCTTCATCGGTAAAATAAATAAATGGAAAAGTATCGATAAAATATGGCGGTTTGTCAGTGATTCCATCTGGCGGGTTCTAAAACTCCCAAAGTCGATGAACGCGTCGAGGATCGGAAGAAAAACGTTACAAAGATGCTGTATTATTCCGGAGGACGAAAATAGCCGCCTTGTTTAATACAAGAAGAGGAATGAACGCGCGAGAGAGCGCGCGTACCTAAGCGCGCGAACAAAATGCATTCATAAAACTCGGACCCGTTTCCATTTTTCCCTCCGGCCATTATCCTTTCATCCTCCCCCCATTCTTGCCAAGGGCTATCGACCACTTGTCTGAGCAGAATAGATTCACTTCATCTGTATTCGAAGACACTTACAGCGGCAGAATGTTCCTGCTCCACAAATATTTGGGAATTCTGACGGGAATACTAAAGATGTGGACCTTCCACTCTGGAAGGTCGGATATGACATTCGAGGGAGGGAGGGCAGGCGGGTCGGTCCTGTCCTAAAAATCATGAATCGTGGGCTAAATGCTCGCCGTCCCTTTTAGTTTTATCTGATGTTAGCGTCGGCTGCGCTCCATTTTGTACGCGATGGAGAAATCATGACGTTGCGGAGTTTATTTGTATTCATTGTCTGTTATTGTTTTTTATTTTTTAAGTGTTAGAATTGCGTTTTGCTTTACACTTTTCTGATGTAAATGGCATGGATGTCGAATGACATTTATCTGTGCTGTGCTTGTACGTATATTTGACTACATTTCTGCGCAAGCAGTCACTTCTCTCTCTCTCTCTCTCTCTCTCTCTCTCTCTCTCTCTGTATATACAGTATAAATATATATATATATATACATTAATATATATGTATATATATATATATATATATATATATATATATATATATATATATATATATATATATATATATATATATATACACATACATATACATACACATTCGTGTGTCTTTGCGTGCCTGGGTATTCGCCTCCGTCCAAATGAAGTTACGCAGCGCAAACTTTTGCACCGAGTAGACGAAAATATTGTCAAGCTAGCGGGCCTTGAATTTCAAAATGGCAGCATCGTAGAGAGCCGCCCTTTTACTTGTTTCTCGAAACCTTCAGTTATTCCATAACAAAATGCTGGTCTCTGGCATTTTGATATCCGAAGACGATCATCGTATTTAATGCTCCTGGTATTTATAAAGTTATTGTTCTGTGGGTGGTTGTAAATCTAAAATGAATAAACTGTTCCTTTAGAAAAAAAAAAATCGTGAACGGACTGAGACGCGCGGTGATATTTACGATCGGGTCAGCGTCAATACACGACCTTAAAGGATTCGGAATCGGACACATGGCGCGGTAGAGTTTCCAGTATGCAAGACTTGTTTTCCAGCCTGGCAGACAAACAGTTCTCTCTCTCTCTCTCTCTCTCTCTCTCTCTCTCTCTCTCTCTCTCTCTATCTCTCTATATATATATCTATCTCACCCATATATATATATATATATATATATATATATATATATATATATATATATATATATATATATATATACATATATATATATATATATATATATATTATATATATATATACACATATATACACATACATATATGAATGAACTACCACCAACACGCAAGGCAAAGTTTATCCTCGCGTCCTCAGGAATTCAAGAAGGAGAGGACAAACTTCCGAGCACAAAAGACGTGACCTGAGTAATTGCCTGATGAAATATGGAAAAGTTAGACGACGAGGAGAGCCAGTTCGTAGTTTGTCCTCGCCACTCGTGTCCTGACATCGTCATAAGACTTTAATTCGGAAAAGACGGGGAGACAGTGTTTCAGAGAAATGAGTTGCAGAAAGAAAGTGTATTCTCGAGTCTCCGCGAAGTTTCTTTTTCGAATGGAGGGACAGGAACTTCTTACAGTTGAAGTTTGAAGCCAATGCCGTCTTAAACAAAAGCCTGCAAGACTTACAAAACCAATAGCAGTATTATTATTATTATTATTATTATTATTATTATTATTATTATTATTATTATTATTATTATTATTATTATTATTAGATGAAACCCATTCGCATGGAACAAGCACTCCAGAGGAGCCACTGACTTGAAATTCTTTGAGCTCCCGAAAGATGTTGGTTCCAACCTCCCACCGCAGCAGACCTCCCCACACTGCGGCAGTAACTGATCATGATAAGGAGCCAGTGATTTTTTCATCGCCCTCGGGGAGACGCGAACCCGCCACATCTGAGTGGCTAGCCAACATAGATGACTACAGTATTCACCGTAGATGCGCGATAGATAATTCGACATTCAGTTATGATGTATGAGGAACTTGTTATAGAATAGTTCTAGCTGGTTCTTAGCCGTTGTTGGCCAGGGTTTGATAATTATACTGCTTAATTGTACATTAAGCACGTCGTGAATAACAGGTTATTATTGTTTTAAAGTATATTAATGGATAAAGACAGTTGTTTGAGGACAAAACCTGCCTTCATTATAAAAAAATTATTTTTGGGCTCTAGAGAACTGTTTACTTAGCCATTAAACTATTTGTCAATCTGAGTTTAATACATGGGCATTCATTTTCCATACGTACATGTATATTGAGTATAATACATCTCATATAACGCAAACAGAACCATTTGACTGTTGACTGAAACTCTAAAAATAATTCCATTAAAGAGCAAAGAACTCTTGTCAATCTGAGTTTAATACATGGCCACTCATTTTCATACATACACGTATATTGAGTATAATACATCTCATATAACGCAAACAAAATCATTTGGTTGTGTTGAGAACAGCAACTGAGACTCCAGAAATAATTCCTTTAAAGAGCAGAGAACGCATCCACCAACACATTCAAAAAAAAAAAAAGGGTAAATTTGTCCAAAGGAGAAAAGAGGTCCGACCAAGTAAACATTTGCCGTCAGAAATATTCATCGAGTAAACAGAGGCGCCCCCCCGCGGGGCGGCTTGAGGAGGACTTTTCACGGGTGACGATTGTCGGGGGCGCAAAGGAAGAGCCGCCTTTGATGCCTGTCGGCTGCGCCGGTCGAACAGATCCGAACTGTGTGCGTCTGGCACGGTGCTGCGGGGAGTCGGCTGCTCCATTACCATTTGAAATGGGGGATCTGAATATTCAGCCGCATCCGAGACTCTTCGTCAGTCCGAATGAAGCTGCAATTCAAATTCGCGTCACGTTACAAAAGACTCCTTTCATTAAGTCTTGGCGTTTCTAGCCTCGGGATTAGCAGGTCTCGCAGTTCCGTTCAATATATATGCAATAAACTTAATTGCTTATGGAATTGAATGCCGAGTCTTTACATAATCTTCAACGTTTTTTTATTTCTCTTGATGCATTTTAACTAGTCCACACTTGCATGATGTATATTAGTTCTTGGGCTAGATGAAGCTGAGGCGGAGATTTACTTATCATAATTGTCTGTCCGTCCGCACTTTTTCCTACTGAGGCTAGAGGGCTGCAAATTGGTATGTTGATCATCCACCCTCCAGTCATCAAACATACCAAATTGCAGCCCTCTAGCCTCAGTAGTTTTTATTTTATATAAGGTTAAAGTTAGTCATATCCGTGCTTCTGGCAACGCTACAGGACAGGCCACCACCGAGCCGTGGCTGAAGGCTTCATGGGCCGCGGCTCATACAGAAAACTTGGGAGCATTTTTTACTTGTTTTTTAGTGGAAAGTCTTCGTTTCATATGAGCATATTTCTGCCTCAAAAGAAAGTTCCTTACCATACAAAAAAATAAATAAATAAATAAATAAACCAATCCTCTGTTCCTATTTAGAGGCTTCTCTCAACTGCCTCTGGAATAAATAGAAGAGAGATCCCCCGCAAATGAACCGCGTCTCTCTCTCTCTCTCTCTCTCTAATATATCTTTGTTTACAACTGCTCGTAAGAGAGGCTTGGCGCCAACAAAAATAAAGCACCAACACGCGTGGCAAACTTATCACCACTGCGTATTTATCAATAATTCTAATAGGGAACCCAACAACAAAGCCTATCGCCAGTCATATGTCAAGATGTTTTATCTGTCCATACACACCTACTCACACACAACTGTCGAGGAGAAGACAGACTTCCTGTATCATTGATTATTGGGAAGGCAGGTGACAGAGAACTATAAAAAAAAAAGAGAAAAAAATATGCTGTGGTCTATGCAGAAGCTGCTTCCTACTTAAACACGTGCAAAGGTCTTTTTGGGGGGTAGGCTGATGCAATCATAAATTAAAGAATGTAATGGCTGCTGAGGTGTTCGTCGGCAACTGCAGTAAAAAAATAAAAAAATACAAAAAAAACACGAGTGTACTTTGGTGCTTTTCTGCAGAGTGTTCTTGCTTCGCTATAGTGCAGTGGTTCTTCGTCTTTTTACAGTGATGGCACCCTAACTAATGCAATCATTTGCGTGGCACCCCTTCTTCACCATCCCCCCACCATATCGCATGAATTAACTTCTTATTTAATGAATGAAATTATTATCCATACTCAAACCAAACTTCTGCAAATTTTTTTTTTTTTTCAAATGTTCATTCAGACGATCTTGCGGCACCCCTGGGCACTTTCTCTGGCACCCCAGGGTGCCACGGCACCCACTTTGAGAATCACTGCCCTAGTGGTTTCAATAATGGCAGTTCTGAAATTGGAAAGTGATAGTCAGTAGTCGCTCGTCACATTTTTATAATCATCTTATCCTGATATCTTCAGGTCATGTAATGAACATTGTGTTGGCTTGGAATATTAATATTTTTCTTAGTCCTTAGCTGCTATTAACACCAGCTACCATAATTAAACCCGGAATTCTTTGTAACTGCTTACTTTAAGAGCCGGTAATTAGGGATCTAAAAATAGTTAATCAATATGACCACAGAGATTACGTCAAATGAAACACCCAAGAGATAAATGATCAGATGAACACACTATAGCAACATTTTCTAATTATCATATTAATAATGTAACCTGATAACCAAAGGGACTGTAGCATCAACAAGGTGCCCATTTTAACTCCCTAATGTTCCATAAATTTCCCCGTGAAATAAGCACAGCCGCAACTTCTTTTTTACGTTATTTTTTTAACGATGAATCGTTCCAGGAAAACACACAGAGTCCAATAGGAACTGGGGGGAATTATACGCCTGGCACTATTGTTAAATAATGAGGTTTCATGAGGTGACGTGAGATTCAGAAAGCCAGTGACAACATTTCTTGATTAGGATCTCACGTCTGCAAGTTCCTCTGCTGTTTCTTTCTTTTCAAGGAAAGATCTATCAGACGCATGCAGGTACACACACACACACACACACACACACACGCACGCTGGTAAAGAGAGAGAGAGAGAGAGAGGTGGAAGATGATTATGAAAGAGAGAAAGATTGAGAAAGAAGGAGAGAGAGAGAGAGAGAGAGAGAGAGAGAGAGAGAGAGAGAGAGAGAGAGAGAGAGAGAGTGGAAGATGATTATGAAAGAGAGAGATAGAGAGAGAGAGAAAAAGATGAGAAAGAGGAAAGAGAGATTGAGAGAGAGAGAGAGAGAGAGAGAGAGAGAGAGAGAGAGAGAGAGAGAGAGAGGTGGAAGATGACTATGACATTTACAAACACACAATTATTAATATCATTAATACCCTTTCACGCTAGCGCTGTTCTGAACATCGGCGGTAATGGGACATTATCAGTAATAGTCTTCCTGTTATTAATATCAAATAGCAGTAGAGGTGATGACTTTCTGACAAACTCTGATTTTGTGTCACCTATTAATATTAACGACAAATAAAAGATTGTGTCTATAATTCGCAAAATAATAGTTTCCCAAGTAAGCGTCTCCGAAGAAATACTCGCTCAGTGACTTCAAACTACATTGCAAAGTCTTATTACGTTTGCGAATTCGCCCCCTTTATCAAATTCAAGCAGAAATAAATCGTATTAAGGAACCCTTCACTTATAATTAATTGCCATCGCGCACTTTTTGTTGAATCGTGCCCTTTCATTTCTGAGAGCGAGAGCAAAAAATGGGTAATATAATATTGTCTCGAATTATGATTCTCTCCTCCTCCTCCTCCTCCTCCTCCTCCTCCTCCTCCTCCTCCTCCTCCTCCTCCTCCTCCTCCTCCTCCTTATCATCATCATCATCATCATTTCTTCTTTTTCTGCTTGATGTACTGCTTTGTTCGTACGTCCCAAAAAGATAGAGAATTAATTACATTACACACTCCAGTCACATCACCTAACCAAGCCATCTGCGATTACTCTCTCTCTCTCTCTCTCTCTCTCTCTCTCTCTCTCTCTCTCTCTCTCTCTCTCTCTCTCTCTATATATATATATATATATATATATATATATATATATATATATATATATATATATATATATATTTATTCCTTACAAACCACAGTTAACTGCATGTACCTAAGTAAGTTTGCAGTACGATTCTCTTCGAAATTACAAACAAAGAAAGAGCACAATAGAGAGAGAGAGAGAGAGAGAGAGAGAGAGAGAGAGAGAGAGAGAGAGAGATATGCAATACCTGTAACCCAGTCCTGCCGAGAAGAAAAACAAATGATGGAGCTCCCGAAATATGAAGATAATATTTCAAGCCGAGTAGGATGAGGCCGGTGTTATAAAGCTTTCCCATCGGAAATAAAATGAGTTTGCGACCCGGGAACGAATTTATCTAATTTGTTAGATAGATAGAATATAGAATTTAGGCCAAAGAAGGTTCGAAAGGTGTAACAGGAGGAAAATCTCGCAGTTGCACTATGAGACAAATGTTAGAGAGGGTGGAAAGTCAGATGGAAGGAAGAGAATATGAAAGGACGTACAGCAAAAGAAACGAAAGAGGTTGCAGCTAGGGGCCGAAGGGATGCTGCAAAGGCCCCTAAGTAATGCCTACAGTGCACCACATGAGGTGCACTGACGGCGCTACAGGCCTAGGGGCTAATTTGTTAGATGCAGGTCTGGTAACCAGAGTGTTATTTTCTCTCTAAGAAAAGAAGAGCAGTCTGAGGAACTGTTAGATTACAATATCGTTAAACAGAACAGAAGATTCTTCCATCAGATAGAAAAACAACTTGAAGAGGTTTCTGAGACAAATCGAACTGGATTAAGATCCGAATTCCCCATTCAAATATTGTCTTCAAAAATGGCTCGATACGGGAAGACGAAACGTTGAGAGGTACAACAAAAGTTGAATATTCGTCAAGCAAGAAAATATTTAGGTCGAAGGTCACAGAAATAGAGGGAAAAGACTGAGTGAGAGAACAATTACCCAGGAATTCTGCTACAACTGGGTGCGGACGATGGCCCGTCAAGAGCAGCTATAAGGTAATTTGATGAAAGGCTGGAAATAACTTTATGGAAAACTAAGCTAAAGCCACGGGAAAAAAGTTTTGATTATAAAGACTCATGCAACACAGTCGAGGTTTGAATTCAGCAAAAAAAAAAAAAAAAAAAAATTCATTCCACGGTGTTTTTATGAAACTGGTCAAACCAATATTTTTCGTTTGATATGAAATAATTTAATGTCCTGGGTACTGACTCACCAGATGCAATAAAAAAATAGAAATTTAAAACTGTTTAAGGAGGAATATTTATTATCCTGGTTCCTGACTCACCAGATGCAATAAAAAAAATTATAAAATGATTTCAGAAGGAATATTTATTGTCCAGGTTACTGACTGACCAGATGCAATAAAAAAATAAAAAATTAAAACTTTAAGAAGGAATGAAAGTGAAAAATTCAGTTGAAAGGAAACAGGAAATCTTTCGTATTAATTTGCTATTAAAAACTTATAGTGAAGAATACCTGTTTTTTTTATACTCACTTTTGTTTTATCTCGAATCAAAACCGAAAATATAACATAAGAAAAATTCCATTTAGTTTACTTATTATCGTTATTATTTACTGTCGTTACTATTAAAGGAATATACCAGACGTCAATAATCGGCATTTCATACTAGATTTTGGTCATTAAATTTTCGTAAAGTAAATAAGTTTTTTTTTTATTTAGTGAACACCCAATGAACCTTCAAAACCATTGCTTCAACTTATAAGTGAAATAACCGAAACTGGCCATATATTAAGGAAAGCACCATAATAAGCAACAACCTTTGAAACCCAGAGAAAATCCCCTGAAGCGAAAATGTCATGCACCCTTACAGATCAACCAAAGCAGTTGATTAGTAAGTAAGGCAAATCCTCGGTACTTACGTTTGAGCTCATATGACACGGATGCACTGGGCAACAGCGCCAGGACAGTGTACAAAAATACTCCGAAGTACGACATAGTTTTTGACCCTTCCGCCGTCGGCGTTTTTCTCTTCGCTTGGTCTGGAACGATTCGGTGAGAACGCAACTTCGACCTTGAATTTTTGCGAGGTTTGGAAACCTCTCTTTTGCTGATTAACCTCGGCGGTCCTCGGCAAGTGGAGTCCAGGCTAACGCCTTCCTGGCCTCGTCTGCAGTGAGTGCTATCGGGACGACGAAACACAAGGAGCGACAAACGAGCGTATAAAACAAATCTAGCTGTGGACTCGACTAACCTCTTCACGTTGGATAGGAAGAGTAAAGACACTATCATAACGGGATATGTAAAAGAGCGGCTTTTCGGGGACAGGCAACGGAGAGATAAAGGCTTCGTGGGCATACGCCCACGTAAGCAACGCCCCCTAACGAAGGGCGATGTGGGAATTCCGGCGCACTTTCCCCAGCTATATTCACAGCGGCACGCCCGCTCGGAATGCGGTACCTCGCGTCTTTCTCTAGAATGCGCAACATCTTCACAGTGGCACTCATTGTTCCCGACGTATTGCACCGAGTAAGCATTGTCGTCTTCGCTTCTCCGACCGGACAAGCATCCGCCAAGGAAGAAGGGCCCAGACTGGTTTTGTTGATGCGAGGAAACGTCAGTGTTTTTCCACTCGAGGGTAATTCCCATTATAATGCCATTGTCTTTCATCATCACAGATTAATCGCGGACACCCTCAACGCGCAGCTGAGTCGGGAGCAAAGAGGTTTTGGAAACTTTGTGCTTCTCCGCCGGGTGACGCCTCTCTCTTCCGGCGTGAACCATCTTCACTGGGGGGCGGATCCTCCTCGCTGGTTGCCTCAGGGGGAACTTCTTGACTGGCAGCCTTTAGCAGCACTTCTGAAAAAAGAAGAAGATATTTTCTTTGAGTAACTCTGTCACCTGCAATCATAAACAAATCTTCCAACATTACGCATACATTTTATACATTAATATATTTAAAACTACCATTCTTAATTTTAATTTGAGTGTTTGACTCAAATAAAACAAATGTTGACCTAGGTATTTTGTTGAATTGAATTGGTTATAGAATTTAGGCCAAAGGTTTGAAAGGTGTAACAGGAGGAAAACCTCAAAGCAGTTGCACTATGAATCAATTGTTGGAGAGGGTGGAAAGCAAGATGGAAGAGAGAATATGAAAGGAGGTACCGTAGAAGGAACGAAAGGGGTTGCAGCTAGGGGCCTAAGGAAGGCACGCTACAAAATGGTGCCAGAGAGAATGGTTCCCCTTACACTCTGCCCCCGTAGGGGGGCTAGTGCCGTCAGTGCACCTCATGTAGTGCGCTGTAGGCATTTCTTAAGGTTCTTTGCAGCGTTCCCTCGGCTCCTAGCTGCAATTACTTTCATTCGTTTTACTGTACCTCCTTTCATATTCTCTTTCTTTCCATCTTGCTGTCCACCTTCTCTTAACAAATATTTCATTGTGCAATCGTCAGGTTTTCCTCCTGTTACACCTTCCAGGCATACCTACTCTCACTCTCCTATCCAGCGGGGAATGAACTCATAGGTCCCAGTGCTTGGCCTTTGGCCTAAACTCTGTATTCAGCTCAGTAAATATAAATCAAAACCTGGTGTTCGGCATCAGCCTTCATCTATTGTACTTTTAATAGACACCTGTACAGTAAGTTCAGGAAAGGGTCTTTAGAACAAAAGAAAAGACAGTGATTATTACCCAGTGCCAAGCAACACGAGTTGCTTCAGACGTCTCTTCATCAGTGCACTGAACTCCAGTATACAAACTGATTTCATTCACCCCTAACTTGTTCAAATTCTCATACCTCCTGGATATTCCGTAGACCTTCCCCACCGAGTATCCTTTGAAACCCAACTCTTCATTTGTTTTTAGGTCTACCTCACCTTCCACGGAACAGTTATGAATTATACACTTTTTTTTCACGTGTCTAGCATGTCCGAGACGTGAGTGGACCATCTCACAACATGCTGATCCATCCACTCACCTAGACGAATTTTTTTTTGTATATGTCTGCACTCGGCAAGCCTTTGTAGAGGTTGTATCTACAAGTTCGTGTAACCGCATGAATTTCACAAGTCAATAAAAACTATATACTGTATACTGGTACGTATTTTTTGCAATAAATCTATATACTCATAGATTTTTTGCAATAAATCCATCATTTCTCTCACCCTTTTTCGTAGGACACACATACTGTACTTTTTTTTCATATACAGTCAGTATCGACACTTGGCTTTTATAAACACTCTCGTTACCTTCCAAAGCTTCCCCTACCCACCCTGTTACCTTCTAGGCTGATTCATCTGTTCTGTTAACTTACCTCTTCTCTCAAACTACCTTCATCTATTGCAAATTATTCACAGATACATTTACGAATAGACAGCTTCTGTTCTCCCACCATTTTAATTGAAATTCATCGCTTCATCTCTCTGGTGGGCACTTACCATACACACACACACACATTTTCAAGTTCACATTTAAAAATGTAGAATAAACTACAGAAGCAATTGCTCAAAGCCCCGATTTTCACTCACCTTCTTACGTGGGTTTTGTGATGATATATATATATGTATATACCTATCTATCCATCTATCTATCTATCTATATATAATATACATTGTATATATATATATATATATATATATATATATATATATATATATATATATATATATATATATATATATATATATATATATACAGGGTGAACTAAAAAAATAGGTGGATTTGTAGGTGGAACAGGGTTTCCGTTAGGGTTATACTATAACGATGGCGTTTACTATAACTGTGGCGCTTGTGTTGTGTTATATTAAATAAATCTAGTTACAAAATTTAATATAAAATAACAAAATCGCCATAGTTAAAACCATCGTTATAGTACAACCCTACCACAAACCCTATTCCACCTACTGTCCACCTACATTGGG